>NC_058405.1:101984766-102156041 GCF_002201575.2 Neomonachus schauinslandi | reverse complement strand
ATCTATCTATCTATCTATCTATCTATCTATCTATCTATCTATCTATCATCTAATCATCTATTGCATACTGAAGGTCATGATTTTATACTGATATCACCAATTGTAAACCAAAACCACAGTGCTCATGCCATGGTTTCTCCTTTCCAAATCTGAAACTTAACTTCATCAACGGTGCAAAACCTGGCTCATAGGATAATGAATATCAAGCTGTTTCAGAACTGTTAACCATGCTTCTGCAAAGAAAACTTTTTATGAGAGAATTAGAGCTCAATATTGCTTTAGAATGTTTTGGTTTTTCTGTCTTTTGATAAAAAGTGTATGATCCAAATACTCTGTTTAAAAGTTACTTGAGGGGCGCCTGGGTGACTCAGTCGGTTAAGTGTCTACCTTCGGCTCAGGTCATGATCCCAGGGTCCTGGGATCGAGTCCCGCATCAGGCTTCCTGCTCAGCAGGGAGCCTGCTTCTCCCTCTCCCTATGCCCCTCCCCCCCCACTTGTGCTCTCTCTCTCTCTCACTCTCAAATAAAGAAATAAAAATCTTTAAAGTAAAAGTTACTTGAGTTGGTTCTCCTCCCCCACCTCACCTTATGGTGACTATGTTTATTCATTTTAAATACAGCTCAATTAATTTCTATTTGATTTTGCTTTAATTCCACCTCCCTCTTATTATTATGGGCTTTATTTATTTTCTTTTGTTTTTTTAATTTATTTTTGAATATATGAAACATTACCATAGCTCTAAAAATCAGTTCTGTAAAAATGGTATATTCACAAAAGGGCCATTTTCTCCCACCACTATTCCCAATTCCTTCTATCCTTTCCACTCAATTCCTACTCACACAGTATAGGTAATTAATTTTAATCTCTGGATTTTCTTTTGTGTTTCTTAATTTTTCTTACACAAAAGGTAGCCTGGTATAATAACATTTTTGTGCTTTGCATCTTTAATTTAACAATACATCCTGGAAATCAGCCTATATCGCTTCAATGTGCAGACGTATCATAGTTTATTCAACACTTTCCACCCAAACCTCTCCTATGGATGGGCATTTAGATTGTTACCAGTGATGTGTAATCACAAACAATGCCACAATAAATAACCTTGCTCATGTATCTTTTGACACTATGGGAGGTGCATTTTCTTGGTAAATATATGTAAGGCGGGGAAGGCCAAATCAAAGTATAAAAGTGTACATAATTTATAATTTCAGTAGATATTTCCAAATTCCACTTCATAAAGGTCAATATCAATTTTTATTCCAATGACCAATATGAAGGGATGCCTGTTTCTCTCGTTTCACCAACTGAGTATGTTGTTACAATGTTTTAACATATGCTAATCTCACAGGTGAGAAAGCATATTTCAGTATAGTTTTCTTTCACACTACCATGCATAAAGGTGAATGAATTTTTATATGCCTAAAGGTCATTTATATATATTTTTGTGAATTATCTATTCATGCTTCTTCAAAAATTTATATTGAGTTTTTTACCTTTTCCCCATTTTTAAGAAAAATTCTTTATACAGTAGGTGTGTTAACCTTTAAACTATGAGATGCAAAAAGGAAGAAATAACTCTTTAATTAGAAGGGATTTTAGAGGGGGTGAACTTGTGATGAGCACCGGGTGTTGTATGGAAGTGTTGAATCACTACATTGTACATCTGAAACTACTATTACACTGCATGTTAACTAACTGGAATTTAAATAAAAACTTTTAAAAAACCACAAGAAACTACTTGGTAAATCTCTATGCAAATAAATTTGAAAATCCAAATGAAATGGATAATTTCCTAGGGAAATACAGTTTACCAGTATTGATGTCATTAAAAATAGAAAGCATAAACAGATCAATTTTCCTAGAATAAACAGAGAAAGTAATCATGGAACCATACCATGCCAGCCCGTATGATTTCACAGGGGAATTATTTCAGCCTTGAAGGATCAAATTGCTCTACAAATGGTTACAGAATATAGCACTGAAAACTAAACCTAATAAAAACTAGTTAAATTGGTACAGAATATAAAACTATGTTTCAATGTTAATGCAGATATTCTAAATAAAATAGTACTGAACAAAATCCAATGCCGTATCAAGAAAATAATACACCATGGCCAAGTGGGACTTATCCAAGGAAAGCAAGGTTGGTTCAATATTAGGAAATCCACTGATGCAATGCACTATTTGGGAAAATTCTACATGCATTCCTGATTTAAAAAAAAACATATAAGAAAATAGGAGTTGATGAACACAGTCTTAAAATACATTTACCTTAGTCTTAAAGCTAGCATCTTTCTCAGTGGGGTGACGCTAAAGATGTCTCCACTAAGATCAGGTAAAGGCAAAATTTCTCACTGCCCAAAACACTATTCAAAAATAATGTAATACCCAATATATTTAGAGAAGAGAAATTAATTTTTTGGGTAAAAAATGAATAAGGAGAAATAAAGCAATATTTTTTGGTGGGGATTATATTATTGTGTACTTGGAAAACCCTAAAGAATCAATGGTAAAATTACCTCTAAGGATAAAAGGATTCAATGAAGTAGCAAGCTATAAAATTAGCATAAATCAATAGTCTTCAATTATACATAAAATATTTAATTAGAAGATACAAAGAGAAAAAAAACACCATTTACAACAGCAACAAAAGGATGAAATATTTAAGAATAATTTATTTTAACAAGAAATGTATAAAACTTATATAAGGAAAATATTAAAACACTCTGGAGAGACATAAAGGATTACTTGAACATACGCTCTTTGCTGGAAGAATCAACACTATAAAGACAGAAGTTCTCCCTCAGTTAATTCACAAAATTAATGTAATCCAAATAAAAATACTCATACACTTCTTTCTCCCCAGGCAGCATTATCTTTCTAGGGCCTCCTGCTCAGATCACGCATGCCTTTTTAAGTCTCTTCCCAGAAGTGAAAGCTCTGAACTACAGTGCATTTTTCAATATGTTCATACACAGGGTGAATTTTTTTTTTCTTTCTTGTGGTGGCATTAGGAAAGTTTTAGGTCTACTGCTAGCTCTCCTGTCCCCCTCTTTCCTACCGGATACCCTTCTCTCCTCACCCCTCAGGTACCCCTGCACTTCCTGAAGGCCTGAAATGCTAAAGATAGCTTACTGGATTTGGTGTTGACTCTTCTACTTCATGTAATTTTGAGTCTGGGTCTTCCCTGTCTTCTACTTAGGCTGAGGTTTTGGGTTTTGTGTAGTTGTATTTGGTACTCTCATTTTCTTTTACGGAGAAGTTGGAAATATCCATTTTATATGGACCTGCCTTGCATTGGCTGTTACCTCATTTAATCTTTATAGAAGATCTGTGACATGAGACTATTAACCCATTTCCTGGTGAGAAAGCAAAGGCTGAAAATTCACACTCATCTAATGCATACCTAAAGAGATCAGGAGCAAAAAAAAAGTGCACAATTGGGAGTAATATTGAGGATGCAAAAGTTTATTTCTGTGATCTGCCATCTAGGTCTAAGAAATGATTGATGCTTCAAGGCCTACAGGTCATAAGTATTGTATGTATCTCCTCTTTTATGGCTTCTGACTTTCATATCCTAGTTTTTATAATTAGCATTCCTAAACAACAAATTCTTTTTTTTTTAAAGATTTTTATTTATTTATTTGAGACAGAGAGAATGAGAGAGAGAGAGCATGAGATGGGGGAGGGTCAGAGGGAGAAGCAGATTCCCTGCTGAGCAGGGAGCTTGATGCGGGACTCAATCCTAGGACTCCAGGATCATGACCTGAGCCGAAGGCAGCTGCTTAACCAACTGAGCCACCCAGGCACCCCCCCCCTTTTTTTTTTAAAGATTTTTATTTAACAAATTCTTGAATTTATAGGAATCTGGTCTGTTTACAGAAAGTCCAATAGCATGGTTATCATTAGGGATATCAATAAGGTGGGACACAGTACTGCCAAGAATAATGGCAGCCATTCCTTCCCTTCAAAATCTGGGTCTGCTCCCTCAAGATGCTTTCTTTTCAATGAGATTTGTCATGTCACTTCTTGTTTCCATTTCACAGTCCTCTCAAAAATAAGTAACATACACTCACATACAATCCAGCTTACACACATACCCCAATGTCCAGGGGTATGTATGTACACATACACACACATGTACATGACGACTGGTATAGCATGGGTACTCATCAGACTGTTGGACTGTGGAGAGGTCTGGTAAGTTGTGGGAGAGGCGGTGGGCTGTGGAGGGGCACTAGCATTGGATGGATGAGTGACCATTTACCAAACAGTAAACTATTTTAATACTTCCACAACCAGCACATGCCCTCTTAAAATCACCCATGTAAACATGCACACACACACACACACAGAGTCACACACATGTATAAACACAAGAAGCTTTCTTTTCTAAGCTATGGAAAATATATCAAGATCAGACTTCAAGGCAAGATGCCCAATAACTTAGCTTAATATAAAGACCTCACTCAGCATTTTCTATGGTTCCTCATCCTTTGTCCCAGGTTTTCCAAAGCTGAAGGTGAACAAGGAAATATTTATTTTCCCTTCAAGGTAAAGTCGATTTTAACATGCATTTATTTAGTTAACAAGACTTATTAGATTCAAAATATATGTTACATGACTAGAAGCATGCAGTTCAAGCAAGAAGCATAAAGGTGGCGTGCAAATGACAGGCGTTAAAAAACAAGCACGGATGTTTCTTAGTCATGTGGCAATTGGAAACTCACTATTCTGGGAAAATGCCCATTGCTCTTCTGCTTCTAAGCGTTTCCTTTACAATTCTTTGCACTCAAATTTTCCTTCCAGCTCTTATTTCTCTTTTCCATTATATAAATCACACCAATGCTTTGAGTCTCCTTTCAAGTACTACCTTATCTAGAAAGCTCCCAAACCCAAACCATGCTGGCCAGAAAGACATTCGAGATTGCTCACCAATAGCACTGGAACTATTTAGAGTATATTGTATGCCTCTTCCTATATCTCAGAACACATCTGCTTGCCCTCACCATGTTTTGTTAAATAAACACATGCTATATAATGATACCATATTATTTATGATATAGCCGTGGTCAAACTGGAATAAATGCAGAGAGTTGCAGAGGCTTTCCCCACCCCATCTCTCCCCCGACTCCGTGGTGATTCCCAAGAATTCTGTGGGAGGTAAGAACCCACAAAACGCAAATAGCGACAGCAGCAATTACTCTTCTCAGAATTCATCCTAAGGAAAGTGTAAAGATTCAGTTGTACAATATTCATCTCAGCATTATTTATAATGGCCAAAAGAATGGAGCATCCTAAATATCCAACAATAGGTGATTCCTTAAATAACTCATGGTGCATTTGTCCTATGATATGCAAGGAAGCCATTAAAAGCTGACATAGAAAAACACGTAAATGATAAAGTGCTCATACACAGTGGGGATCATTCTGCAGTATGTCTGCTATCGTCCATGTCTGTACAACGAGGGCTCTGTAAGACCATGCACTCACCATAATGGGGGCATGTCTGGGAGATAGTTAACCAAATGGGGGGACAAGAGAGAGCTTCCTGGAGGAGATGACACCTAAGCGGAGAGGACTAGCTGAGTGAAGGTGGAAGGGAAAATGCAGGTATGGTACAGAACACGCTCCAAGTGCATGGAACTATGTACATAAGGGCCCAGAGGCAATAAGAAAAATAAGTTGGGGGAACCCCACAGAGTTTGCTAAACACTAGGGACTCAGAAACCTAGGAAGGAAAGCAGCCAAACTGGGACAAGCCCCAGGCTCCCTATTGTTGCGCCAGGCTGGCTCAAAGCAGAGAAACAACTCCCTGTCCCAACCTAAGCCCCATCTTAGTTCCCACCTAAGCCCAGGACAGTGAAAATACAAGTGGATGATTACAGAATTCTCATAAACTCTGGAAAATAAATTGTACTTGGATTGTAAAAGAGACAATGAGATCTTGTAATAACTAATGTGGAGAGGATGAAATTGAGGAGGAAAACGTAAGTCCCGCACTGACGGACAAGAAGTGTTCTACCGAATAAATACCTGCCAGGCCAGTAGGTAAAGAGACCAAGGATGGCGATATTTGAGCTTTTAAAATGGCTTGCCATTCTCAGGAAGAGTGACTTCCCCTGCTGAGGTTATCACTGGCACCTCTGCAGGCTGAGCAAACCCTCATTAGGAGAAAAGTCCCTCCTGGTCCTTAAGACCTTCGTAAGGGCAACGGCACACTGCGGTGGGCAGCATGGCTTGCAAGATCCCCTGTCAGCAGCAGCGCGGTTGTGAAACTGCAGCATCTCCCGACCCTGGCTGAGCCCCATGATAAGTGCTGTGCCCTGAGGAGACAGCCAGCAACCCAGAGCCCCCTAACAGCCGCTTGGTTGTCAGTGGGCAGCCGTCCCCCAGAGCAGCAGTGACAGCTGACCAGACAAGTGCCCCATCAACTCTCCACAAAGGAAAAGGTGTAATCCCCTGAAAGCCTTGGAAGAAACCTACATGTGTCAGAAACGTGATTTCCTGACATCGTGAACTGCAAATCATTTCCTCTATGAATTAAAGTGGTGGATATGCACACATTCTTTAGCCAGCCCCTGAGGAGCCTCTCCCGGCAGTCGGTACTGAAGTTGTCACTCTGACCCCTGAAAGCCCAGGAAACGAGGACCAGAAGAGCCATGCGGTACAAAAACCAAGGCTGTAAATACTCGAGAATAATTTTGCTACGTGTCATTAAAGTCAGTGGGTTCAGAAAAAGAGCAAGCTCTCTTGCTGCAGGCGGGGCTGGCAGAATCCTTATCACCATGGCAATCCCACACTGCCGGCCCTCCTCCGAGACGGCTCAGAGCAGATGTTATGATGTTGAGTCTCCATAACATGCTGCCCAAACTCAGGCAACTGGCTCCAGTCCTTCAAGCAATCTGGACACAGAAGAATTCAGAACTGGCAATAAAACAATCGATAGGAACTATCCTGTACTAAGTGCCTGATATGTCCCAGATTCTGAATAACACATGACATATACGCAGCCTCACATAAGCCTCACTGCAAGCTTGCACAGTTCGTAACAATCATCTCCACACTATCCACTATGAGAGAAACTGAGGAGACAGTAACAGGCAGACAGTTGCTAGTCAGTCAAACCCAGAACAAGCTTCAGTCATTTGGACCTCCACAGTCTTAATTGTGGGGCTACTCCCCTCTTATTAATCAACAATCTTTTCTGGCAGCCTGGGTTGGCCTTCCACGTGGAGGTGACCTTATACAAGTTGATGGACGATGTTCAGCACAGGCTGAACTAGATGAAGTCTAAAATACTGTCCACGGTTGAAACTCCCTGATTCATGTGAGCCTTACGATATGCTAGGCATGGCGGGCAATTTAGAATCATTAAGCCAGTTTCTATTTTCAAGGAGGATATATTATATGAAAGAAACCCAAATTAAAATATATAGCTGAGCAATTAAGTGTAAAGCTGTGTAGTAATAACTACACGTGAAATAGGAGAGGATGGAAGGGAACAGACAATGAGGGCAGCATAGTCACAGAAGGCGCCATCTGCATCCGCCATGGCAAGTAGAGGAAGGGAATCGAGTGACCAGAGGACCCAACTGCCAAGTCCCGAGGCTCCTAGGGATGGAACAGACCTGGCTGAGCTCCAGAAAGTGCAGACCATTGATGACTCGGTCCTACATGGTGAAGCTCCAGGGGCAATGAGAAAGAGCAGGGCCTGTAGTAGACATGATGGGTGTGGACAGCACAGGACGTCTGCTGGGGACTATGTTACGGGCCTAATTTATACATAGTTGTTTTGTTCTAATTTTCTGATTATTTCCCTCATGGGTTCTTAGCAACCAACATAAACGTTTTTCAGGACAAACCAGTTTCCATGGCAAGAATTTTTGAAAACCTTACTTCTGGTGGGAAGAGCTGGCCCCCAGCTCTCATATATCTAGTGGGTGACTCTGCCTAGTGCAGGAGCAATGGGAGAAGTCAGAACGGAATGTGGTGTGCGGGAAGGTCAAGGAAGAAAGTGAGATGTGAACTAGATGCCAAAAGTGAGCATGAGTTGAAGAGACATGGTGGCCCATGCAGTGGGGCTGGGCGTGGGAGAATTACACTTGTCCAAACGAGGATACTTCTGAGACTGAAAAAGGGTAGCATTTGTGATTACAGAAGGACAATGGGAAAAACTGGGTTTTACTGAGCGAACCGGGGTGAATAGTCATTCTATGCAAAGCTCTCTTTCTAGTCTTCCTATGAAAACTTCAGCATCACATACATTTTTCACAGACGCCTCAGTTTAACTAATATCTTCAGCGGGAAAGAAAAAGTTTGAGACTTCCTGCAGACTATCTCACCATAGAAAAACCAGCATAAAAAACAGAGGCTGCTCCCAAGGACTGCAGAGAATTGGGTAACATTTGGTCAACCTTAGAAGGTAGGTGACAGCAATCCCAAAAATGTCATCCCTGGGAATACTGTTCTAGAAAGTGTCAGTATGCACAGTGCAAATAAAGTGCTCAATGCTCAATTTTAGGGAACTCCTGAGGACACACAATTAAGTAGGGTTCTCAAAGGCGTTCTTCTTGGGGCCTTTTTGAGTTTCCATAAGAGAAATAACATGTGCAGCATTTTCCACTTATTTTTCCCCACTTCTATTTAACCAGAGAATGTATTTTTCCAGGTTACTTATTAGGAAGCCCTGGAACTAATATCCCATAGTACATGATTTGGAAAATGTTCTGTTCAAGGGATGAGGTAGATTTCCAGATACAATTTCTACCCACAATGTTCCAGCCCATAAAATCAGGAACATCAAAGTAACCCTGTTTTGAGAAACAGAATATCCATTTGCTGATAAATGGGGTGGTAGAAAGAGGACTTGGCAGGCTGCAAGGTGACTGGATTCTAATCTTAGCTCTACCTCTCTTTGAAAAATGAAACTCTTTTGAATCTCAATATAATGACAGGGTTGAATTCAATGCCTAAGAGCCCTTCGGCTCATAAATCTTATGATTCCTATGGTGCCATTAGGGAGATCTAGCATTCCTTTAACTCATCAAACAAATACTGAGTGCCTACCATGTGTTAGGTACTGTGCTAAAATTGAAGACTACAGAATGAGCAATGAGACCTTTCCTGCAGTGCCTAGAGCTGGTTTCTTTAATCTCCTGGGGGTTTCCATGGAAAGCAAAGGATTTTTTTTTTCAAATTTAGCATAAAATTCTTAGATTTTGAATATATACATTGTTCCAAAAGAGTGTGGATGGGGGGGTATATTTTAAAGAAGATGAAATAAAATTAAAATCAATCACCCACACCAGGGAATATTGAACTATATTTGGAACCAACAACAAAAAAAATACTGGTTGAACATTCTGGCCTAATGACCACAAGATATTATCTCATGCAAAATAAATAACAACGTACTTCCTTCAACACCCTCTCTCGGGATTCTCATGCTTTGCCTGGGGTGGTACTTGTGGTGGTTGTTACTCTGGCATTCCTTTCAGGCCTCCCAAATCACCTTACCAAATCTTGGGACTTCTAGCCTCTTAAAAGCAAAGGGATCAGAAATACATCTGCCTAAACCATGCACTGGCCACTCAAGTGCCCCTTGTACTATCTTCTTATTCCTGAACATGTATACTTCCAAAGTCTTAGTTACTGAATCCTGGGATTCTATACAGGGACATGGAGTGGAGATAGATATTATTAAATATGATATAAACATATATATATATATATGATATGAGAAATATATATGTATTATATGGAGATGAAAAATTGACCAATATTTCTGTCCTTATGTAATCTAGGGGAACAATTAAAAAATCCACATCTATATGACCATATGTCCATCTATTTCTCTCTCTTTATCTCTATTTCTGCATCTCTCTCTCTCTCTATCTCTAGCTATGTCTAAAACTCTGGTTTCCTAAACCAGTATCTTGGGGAAAAGAAGGAAAGGGAGTTAGGGAGTCAGAGGTAAGGCCAAATAGTAGAATGCTCATGTACCAGAAATCTATTCATAAGGCACAGATGGGCCAAAACTATTTTGAAATATGTTTAGAGGTATTGACAGGCATCTAGGATTATGAGGCTTCATTCCACTCTCCAAAATTGAATTATTGGGAATAATTTTTTACTCTCTTTTGAATTATATGTATTTATTTATAACTTCATAACTTCATAACCTTTATAACCTCAGCCTTTTGTTTTGTTCTTTCATTGCCACATTGACTTTTGTATTACAACAAACTATGTAGAGTTATGAGAAACAAAATGGAGACTTTGCTCAAAGTATATTTGCATATATAAAATATTATGTATCAAGGCGATAAGAACATGTATTTTATTTTAAAATATAATTTTTAAAAAGACTTTTAAGGGCACCTGAGTGGTCAGTTGGTTGGGCGTCTGGCTTTGGCTCGGATCATGATCTCAGGGTCCTGGGCTCGAGCCCTGCATCAGGCTCCCTGCTCAGTGGGGAGTCTGCATCTCCCTCTCCCTCAGCTCCTCCCCACTGCTTGTGCTCTCTCCCTCTCTCAAATAAATAAAATCTTAAAAAAAAAAAAAGAGGATAGCACAAGTGTTTGCCTTATGATCTCGGGCAAGTCATATAACCTCTCTTGTCTTCAGTCTCCTCTGTCATAAAATGAGGGTAAGCCACAAATTCCTGACCACCACGCAGGGCTGTTGTGAGGAGTAAAATGAAATAATGTAAGTGAAAGTAAGTGTTTTGAAAAGTATAAAGTAGTATATAAGTGGAAGGTGCCATTATCCTTAATCAAAACCACCAGAGAACACCTGCATTTTTCATCTTTATTGCACTCCATAAACAAATTTGAACTCTAAAAATGAAATCAGCCCAAAGTAAAATGTTAGAAATGACAATAAGTCATTTTTCAGAACAAAGAAATTGATTTTCCATAGATGTTCTTTCCTGCTGCATGTAAAGACCTATATCCATCAATGCCTAGGTCCCCTGTCTTGACACTGGTTATAATTATGGCCCATCACACAGTCACTTGGCTCATGTTACTCTCAGAGCCTGGGGCCACTATGTTTCCTCTGTATTACCACAGGGATATGCCAGGATTTATAGCAAATTGTGTTGTTACTGAGACTTTTTTTTTAATTAATTAAAAAATAAAAGCGATTATTTTCAAGAACATGATCTAAGCCTGAAGCTTGGACTATGTGTGCACTTTCCAGTTCAAAAGTTCTAAATCTTCTACAGTCATCATTTTTAAGCAATGCTTTCAAACATCAAACTAGACTGACTAAACATTACCAGCCACTCTACTTTTGCAGACAAGATCAATTCCCAAGAAAAATCAAGATAGCTGCCAGACCCTCCATTAAGCCTTTATATTATTTTATTTAACCCTCAAAACCAGCTATATCATACCAATGTTAATTTCCGGTTTTTGATAACTGAATTGTCGTTATGTGAGATGTTAACAATGGGGGAAGTGGGTGAAGGGTAGAAGGGGACTCTTTCTACTGTTTTTGCAAAACCTCATTTTTTTCTGTAAGTCTAAAATTAGTTCAAAATAAAAAGCAAAAACTAAAATACAAATCTTACAAAAGAGCACCCTATTCCCATGAGTCTAGACACTAAGTCTCTGAGAGATTAATCATTTGCCTGAAGTCAATTTTTGTGTCTATTAATTTATACCTTCAGTTTAGTCTATAAAGTATTTAAGGCAGCTCATTTACACAACATAAAAGATAATAATTATAATAATAAATAGCTAACAATTTTACAGTAACAGAGTAACCACATACTAAGAACTGTCTTTAGAACTTGACAAAGAACAAATCAATACCTACATCAACCCATGACATAGGTCCTATTCTAATTTTCATTCATAAGAGAAAACTATGATGCCAAGGAGATCAGTAACCTGCTCAAGGTCACACTTCTAGCAAGTGGGGGAATGAGGATGACATCCAGCACTATAGACATTCAAGTGACAGAGAAGAAAGGCAGAAAAACTAAGGGGGGACATGAAGCGAATCCAGAAGAGAGGCAATATAGGAATCTGTCAACAGTGCATTTCAAGGTGCATTCAACAGAAGCTGACTATATGATCAGGAGATATCTGGGCAAGCACCTTTGATTTAGGACCAGCAGTGTTTCTCCTAAAGATCCTCACACAGCATGTTGATAAATACAGTATAAAGAACCTAACTTTCACATCTTCTGAGGAAGTGGCAATGAGTTTTATGGGGAAGAGTATTATAACCTGACACACTACAGGCAGCTGATATCACAGCAATAAATGATTCTTTGTAAAAACAATTCTGTAGGCTGTCAATAGTATGTGCTCTGGGGACACAAGCCTACTCTTCCCTGACTTAATCCAGCAAACTGGATTAAAATCTGGACTAAGATTGTTTCTCTCAACTGCACTTGTGATAAATATTGGATGGAGATGATTTTGAGATTGCGTCCCTGCCAATTTCCTTAAAGAACAGGGTTCTACTTATCTCAACAAACACACTTCCGTATGCCACACTATTCCTCCAAAGAGGAAGTCAAGCTTCTCCCTCACATCATTCTCCCACAACCACTGAAACATCTTATAAAGTAAAAAACCTCATTTATTCATCAGGGAACTGACTGGCCCTTCTGAATAAATAAATTTCCTCTTTTCCTAAAATCTAAAATTTTAACTTGCAGCCTGATCTTTTGTGCGTGTGTTTGCTTTTAGTTGTAATGCATTCAAAATATACTTCAAATTTCCTCATCTTAATTTTTATTATTAAATTAATTAATTAATTAAAATTCATTATTTAATTAAACATAACCTTTTCTTGATAACTTTGGGAAGACTGGGTATCTCCTTGCCTGTTTTGCCATCTGGAGAAATCCTCCTGGTGGTGACTGAAAATACGTGGGGCCATTCTGGGCTGACACAATGACCAGAGGACACAACTGGCATTTTTTTAAGATTTTATTTATTTATTTGAGAGAGAGAGAGAGAGAGAGCAAGCACGAGCGGGGGGGGGGGGAGGGGGCAGAGGGAGAAGAAAACTCCCCGCTGGGCAAGGAGCCCAACGCTGGACTCGATCGCAGGACCCTGGGATCATGACCTGAGCCAAAGGCAGCTGCTTAACCACTAAGCCTCCCAGGTGCCCCACAACTTGCATTTTATGGGGGAGAGTCAGGGATGCTAAATATCCTTAAGTACAGGAAAATCAAGAACAATATAGAACTGTCCTGTCCAAAATGGCAGCAGAGGACCCACAGAGCTACCGTCTCTTGCAGAACAGTGTGGAGATGCTTACCACAGTAACCCTGAGAGCAGGTTCCCAGCCTCTTTGTAAATGCCTTCAGTGACAGTGAGCTCATTACTCTAGTCACCATGGCTAAGGCAACTAAAATGGAACATGTACTCACATGTTAAGCCAAACATGTGATGACATATAAGATGACATGTGATGACATATAAGATGACATGTGTCATCTTATAATTTCAACCTGTTTGCCTTCCAGAGCAATATGTCCCAGGAAAATCATGTCCTTCTCTCAATGAATCACTATTTCAGTTTATTTTGATAAACTCTGATGCAATATTAAGGACCACTTTGGTATATGGAATGTTGCTTGCTTTTTACTCCTTCAACTTCAAAAATTCCTCCAACTTCACAATATGTGTTATTATCAGTTCCTTTACTGCCTCCCTGTAGAAATACCTCTACTCTGAAGGAATAAAAAGCTAGCTGTCCCTCAGGAGCTATTTTCCACCTATTCCTTTGTGATTACGCATATCTTCTTTTTCAGAGAATCTGCTTCTCTCTCTACTCCCAATCCAGTCTGATGAATAAATTCTATGCTGCTTAGCTGTCTGAATACGATCAAGATTAGAACTCAAGTTGCCAGGGAAAACCAGATAAGTACTATAAATCTGGCTCAAATACATTTTGTTGTGCCAGAAGGAAACATGTGTGGGCTATATGTTTTCATTGTACCTGATGATCTCTCTCTTACTGTTGGCTCAGCTCAAAGAAAAGAGAGGCGAGATGCTTAATGTGCAGTTAGAAATGGGTTTCATCTTGTGGACATACATCTGTAAGTTGGCAGTGGTTGCCTTTAGTGCAGCACTGACAGTGAATCTCAGACTAAGTCTCACTTTAACAAAAAGAAAAAAAAAAAACCAATGAATGAAAGCTATTGGCAAGAGACTGAGACGTGGAAATGCCAGCGTCACTGGTACATGTGCTATGCGTTTGCTGACACTGATAAAGTAGAACAAGCACTGGTTTGGAATCCTAGGTCTGAAATTCAAAATTCTAGAGTTAGAACTTACTGGTTGAGTGACTTTGGGCTATTAACATCTCTAGGCTACAACGTCCTCATCCACAAAATTAGAATAATAATAAGAAGAATACATCTCAATTGGGCTGTTGTGTAAATCAACTGAAATGACTCTTCTAACTTCTATAAATATTTATTGAGTATATCTTCATATCCCAGACACTCTGGCATCATGCCAAGAATAAAACCACGAATGAGTCAAGGTCACTGCCTTGAAAAACTAAGAGTCAAATGGGGGGAAAAAAAAGGCAAGTGGGCAGATAATCTCAATATAAAGTGGTAAAGACATTAATAACTGAACCACAAAGTGTTACGAGAACGTAGAAGACAGCCGCCCCATCAATTAAATGACTTCTGTAGCAGCTGATATAAAATCTGATAGAAGCTGGCTTTTACAATGAGGAAATCTATGGTCTTATGTAACAGCCAGTGCTCAGACTGTTGACTCATGGGCTCAACAATATCTTCCAGGACCCAGCACGTCTTTATATCTCTGCCCTACTACACACAGCAATGCTTACATCCAGGAGTCACAGAACCTGTAGATCTTAGGATGGATCACCATAGCAACTGAAACAACACCCTTCCTTTTTCATGTCCCTTTTGTCACATCTCATTGGTTCAGATGGATTCAACCTGGCACATTTCTGAACCGATCATGTAAGAAGGAAAATAGAATTATCATGACTGACTATGACAAATAATCTGAGATGGGTGGTAACTGTAATGTTTACTTGAGAGTCTAGTACAGCTTAACAGAGGTGGAGGGGTAGTGAAGGGATGGTTTTTTAAAGGACATTAATCCAGGTTTTCAAAGGATGAGTGAGATTAGCCAAAGGAAGAAGAGGATAAGCATCTGAGGCAGGGCAACAACATTACTGGAGGTAAATTACCGCAGAAGTAATAGAAGTAAAAGTAGCACTTGGCATGAGCTATGGATTTCCTAGATGTTTGTGGACTGAAATCTACCTCCGGGGTAAGAGAAGTATCATGGTCTTAAGATATCCCTAAATTAACATTCAACACGTTTTTCCTTTAGTTTGTATTTCTTTGAAATAAAACATATTATTTCTCTAAAAATTTTTTTTATTTCTGTTTCTTAGATATGTCTCCATGGAAAACGATCAAGTTCTTTGGGCACAGCAGACACCCAACACGCTAAGTATGGAATGAACAGTAGAACGAAAGGGTTACACACTATGAACTGTTAACTTTGATTCATTAATCACTTAGAGTATATGTACAAATAATTTTATTCAAAAAAAATTCTTAACTATAAAGTCTGAGTAAAATGTTCTTCTAGCCTAAATAAAACTTTCTTCTAATCGATTTTGGGTGGGATGGATAGGCCTTTCCGGGAGAGATTTATTTCATTATATTTTCCTGAAAATACTCAAATGGGTACAGCACAGGTAAGCCTCCGATCGCGTTCCTAGTCTAGTCATATTGGCTATCCTATCAGTGAAAATTACTCCATCAGATGAGAAAAGTGTTTTAATCCACATTCCTTACTTTTCCTATGTCTACATAGGAGTGAAAAGTGGGGAGATGCTATATCAGGAGTTACCAGCCAAAGGCCACATTAAACAGCCAAATGCCACTTTAAAGTACATTTCAAAATGAGAAAACAAACTTATATCCCTGTGACTAATGCTAACTAATCCCTGTTAGTAACACTAGTGGAACGCACAATGGGATAGGGAAACTCAGAGTATGCCTAGAAAGTTGGAAGTAATGGCCAGGGTGACAATATCCCATTAATTCCCACTAGAAGGTCAGGTTGACCAGGGGTACCTGGGTGGCCCAGTCGTTAAGCGTCTGCCTTCAGCTCAGGTCATGATCCCAGGGTCCTGCTCCGCGGGAAGCCTGCTTCTCCCTCTCCCACTCCCCTGCTTGTGTTACCTCTCTCGCTGTGTCTCTCTCTGTCAAATAAATAAATAAAATCTTTAAAAACAATTCCCACTGGAAGGTCAGGTTGACCATTTAATCATATGAACTATATTTTGAAGTTTCCATACAATCTATGGTTTGTTTTGCTTTTCAAATCATGTGGACTGGGAACAGAAAGTAGACAGTCCAGTGATAATTTCAGAAGAGATAGAAAAAGAAGACGACCTTTCTATGAGACACACAGGCACACTCAGGAACCAATTTCCTTTAAGGTATTTTCAAATCATAAAATCTGGAAAAATCAGACTATAGTTAATGGGGTAGTAATGTTAATACAGTCATTTCCTTAGGAATCTTGGTAACAGAGAAAAAAGACAAAAGCTATCTTGCAATGTCTGGGTATGTAACAGGGTGGAAAGAGGAAGTAATTCAAAATATAATACCTGTTTATTGACAGACAATGCACAGTAAATATATTTAAACTGCATTGCAGTTCCTCTCTCTTTAGCATTTGATTCACCATTTACATCTACTCCTCACCTTCCCATCAAACATGGATGGGGAAACGCTGATTAGAACAAGTCTCTTTTTTTCTCTTTTGGATTCCCTCATTGCCAAGCATTATTAAAATTTCACCTTTAATTTCACTGCAAGACATCTAAATGAAAGGGAATGCAGAACTTGGCTATGGGAACTCTCAAATTTAATCTCCTTTGCAGTCTGATTCCTGTAGCGTGAATAGCAGCCTGATCTTATTGGCACTTTCAACTGCAAAGTCAGGTTCATTTCAAAATTTAATACAACGTATTTGTCATCACCACACTTCCCTCGGTAAGGACATTGACACCAAACTGCTACCAGTTGGTGGTCTGAAAAAGATAGGTTGCTGAAAATGAAAATTCTCTCCTCTAAACCTAAATAGCTCATCTCACATATTATGTGTCTTCTGTTTCTGCAAGAGTACACTATTGCTTTCCACTATTTGATCTTTTAGTAATCCATATAGGTAACAATAAGGAAATAAAAGAATATTTACTCACTGCTTGCTTCTGGAAAGACAGTAATATATTTCATAGATTTCAAGAATAGCTTCCCCAGCAGGAAACAAGAAACAACATACTAGAATCAATACTATTGTTGATTCTAAGTATAAGACATGTCTGTCACTGCTGTAGCCTACTTCTGTTATACACTAACATTGTGAGGCTGCCCACGGGCCCCCTTCTGCCTAGAACAGTGTCTCTCAAAGTGTGGTCCCTACACCAGCACCATCAGCATCACCTGGGAACTTGTTAGAAATACAAATCCTTGAGCCTCATTCTAGATCTACTAAATCAGAAACTCTGGAGCGGAGGCCATTCCATTTGTGTGTGTGTGTGTGTGTGTTTAATTGAAGTATAGGTGACACACAATGGTACATTAGTTTCAGGTGGACAACACAGTGATTTGATAAGTCTATTAGTTATGCTATGCTCATCACAAGTGTAGCTCTCATTGGTCATCATACACCATTAAAATACCATTGACTATATTCCCTAGGCTGTACCTTTCCTCCCCATGACTTATTCATCCCATAACTGAACGCCTGTACTTCCCACTCCCCTTCACCCATTTTGCCACACTCCCACCCCTTCCCCTCTGGCAACCATCAGTTTGTTCTCAGTATTTATAAGTCTGTTTCTGTTTGTTTTGTTAATTCCACATATGAGTAAAATCGTATGGTATTTGTCTTTCTCTGTCTGACTTATTTTGCTTAACATAATAGGTTCATCCATGCTGATGCAAATGGCAAGATCTCATTCTTCTTTATGGTTGAGTAATAATCTATTGCATATATATATATATATATATATATATACCATATATACCACATCTTCTTTATCCATTCATCTATTGACGGACACTTGGGTTGCTTCCATATCTAGGCTATTGTAAATAATGCAGCCATAAACATGCGGATGCATATGTCTTTTCAAAATAATGTTTTTGTTTTTTTGGAAAAATACCCAGTAGTAGAAATAGAAATAGAATCCTATCTTAGTTCTATTTTTTAATTTTATGAGGAACCTTCATACTGTTTTCCCCAGTGGCTGCACCAATTTACATTCTCACCAGCAGTGCACAAGGGTTTTCTTTTCTCCAAATCCTCACCAGCACTTGTTATTTCTTGTCTTTTTGTGACTAGCCAGGCTGACAGGTGTAAGGTGATGATGCATTGTGGTTTTGATTTGCATTTCTCTGATGACTAGTGTTTTTTATAATCCCACAGGTGATTTTAACACTGTAGTTTTTGAATGACTGATCTACAACAAAGGATATGGAGCAACGTGTTCCCCAAACACTTTAGACCCATTTTCCTACACAAATAATTCCTTTAACATTCAAAAGAAGTCTGTTTTTTCTTGTTCTTACTCAGAAATATTCCAATACATCCTGGAATTCACTACAAAATAAAAACTAGCTAGCCTTCTCCCGAGAGTCATAAAATAACTCAATTGTTGGAAAACAAGACTCAGGAGGATGGTATAAGTTACCCACAATGCCTAACTGGGAAAGAAATGGGATTCAATGTTTTTTATGCTTTCACATGGGAGGACAGAAGGATTATATTGAAGCCCATCAGATATTACCAAATAACTGTAAATAGTGAGGGTTGTTCAGGGGTGCCTGGGTGGCTCAGTTGGTAAAGCATCCAACTCTTGGTTTCAGCTTAGGTCATGATCTCAGGCTGGTGGGATGGGATCGACCCCAAGTTGGGTTCCTCACTCAGCATAGTCTACTTGTCCCTCTCCCTCTGCTCCTCCTCCTCCTCCTCTCTCTCTCTCTCTCTCTAAAATAAAATTAAAAAAAAAAATAGTGATGGTTGTTCAAAGTATTGAATGAGCTCTCATGAGAGGCAGCACCATTTCTACCTTGGAAGCTGTTTCTTTAAATATTATCATCAATAAGGTATGACTAGAATTGGATCCTCTTTCTTCTATAGGGATGGGTCCACGAAATACCTTTGCAGGCATCCTTGTCTCAGTTTGAGTCATACCACAACCAAACCCTGTGACAAAGATTCTTGGGCAAGTATTTACTGGGGAGTAAGGCCAGAGAACCAGTGCCAGAATCGGGGATGAGACAGAAAGGGAAGGGGGCTGAGAGTGGGCGTGTGATCAAATCAGTCACCAGGATGAGTAGGTAGAGCTTCCTCTCACTGGGAGCTCTAGGAAACAGCACAGAACATGCATCTCAAGGTTACCCCATCTGAGGGGCAAGGGAGCTGGTATTTATACAACAACTCTCAATCATTGGTTGAAGGTTGCTCCCTGGGATTGTTAATTCCCTGGCACTTCTGAGTGCATATATGGGCAGAGAAATTCCTCAGGCAAAGACAGCCAGGTGGTGTCAGCTGGAATTTGGGGGCTGATATGCACAGAAATGGTAAATGGCCCAGCAGATCTGAGCAGGAAACAACAGTACATGCTCTATTTCAAAAAGCCTGTCTCTGGATTTGCACTGCTAAGATAAAATGCATATCTATATTTATTCCCCTCTCCTTAGATCCCTCTGAACTCCTGGAAATACGGTTTTAAAATTCCAAAACCTTATGCAAAAGTGTGTGTGTGTGTGTTTCTTCTTGAAATATAAACAAAAAATTAATAGTATAAGAAGAAATAAAGTGATAGTTACCTTCTTGTAACATAAAAAAAAAATCCAAATTTCTACTATACCTTCCAAAATGCACATCTTAAAAACCACATAGTTATGTCCACCAAGGTGTTATTGCTCAAAACTTTTAGAAAACTTTTATTTGAAGTTTATTTTGAGGCTCTGTATTCTCTGTGGTGGCTCTAATTTGTAGTCTTCTTCACAGGTTGATTGACCAAGACTATACTTGTGTGGCAAAGAAATGCCTCACCAATAAATTATTTCTTGTTCTCCCTAAAATATCAGAAAATAAATGTTGGGCTAAAATAGCAGTTAGAAAGTCTTGTAAGAAAAAGAAGAAATATAGAAGAGAAGTAAAGCAGTACTTGTTGACCAAAATGAGATAGTGCATGATCAAAGGGTTTAGAAAATACAACTTGAAAACACAAAATATTCTGATAAATAACTTATCTGCATGGAGTTTGACCTTCTCAAAGTGATCTAAGGGACATTTCTTGAAATGTAAAGATAAAAAAATAGATAAAACAAAACTTCCACTCCAATCACAGATTTAAAAACATTAGAAAAATATTACTCTACCTCAGTTAAATGATGATTCCAGCATGCTTTCTACAATTAAAGTCCTCCTATGAATACTTACAAGCACATACCATTTTATCCAAGATTAAATATCACATTTTTGGATTGTTCAAGGTTAATGATGGAAGGCAAGAACTCCCAGAAAAATGCCTCTGAAATGAAAAGCACAGTAACACTAATGATGGGAAATCTTTCCTCAAGCTTTCTGTGCAAATATATATACCACTTAAGGAAAATATTTGCATGGAGAAAATCCAATGCAACTGAAAAAATAAGTATCCCTGTGTGCAAGAGGGCATTCCAGTAACACTGGAGAACCCTAGCTCCATGTATCTGTCAACATATGCACTTTGTTCTTCTTGATGTATTCTACTCTGCATTACACCTACATGGGTATTTGCTTTTTCCAAGTACAGAATGTACACTGCATTACCTCTGAATAAAGATGTTTGCTGAAATATACAGACCCTTTTTTTTCTCAAGATAACCTAGTCAGCAAATTATGGAGCAAAGCAGGTGGTGAGTACTCACGGTCTGACTGCCCCAATAAACAGCCTGGTGTTTATCCAATGGCCAGCTGGTGTCATCTGTCCACTTTGCATTATGGAGACATGAAAAATGATGAATAGGGGTCACTTCCCAACCACTAGGAATGCTGTTCACTGCCCTGGCATTATGGGAATTTTCCCAACCTGCTCTGGGAAGATGTTACATGGTAAACTTTCATCAACTGCCAATGAAACCTGGCAACGATGAACTAGTTTCATGTTTGAGAAACAAAGTTTAAAACACAGTGAATTCATTTGATAATCTAAAGGAGAAATAGGTTGGGTATGCAGTTAGCATCACACTCCATTCACTTTCAAATGCCCTCTTTGACATGGAGGAAACCTGCTTGTCAATGAGACAAGAAAAACCTATGTATATTCTATACTCAGTAGACTTCTACTGACCCAGACTAATGAGAAGATGTTGTGCAGAGGAAAGAAATCAAAGCTCACTGACCACTCAAAGTGTTAGAAATCAGATTCCAAATCAGAATACTCATTCATATAATCTGTCATACAATTTTCTTCCTAAAAATGAGTTTTACTAACCCATTGTTTGCTACAATCACAGGCCAGGTGAGAAACAGGAACTTTCAAAAGACTGGACAGAATCACTAATAAATCAAAGTAGAGAACGGGTCAAAAGAGACTTCCCACAGAGACAGCTGTAGAAATTCATAAATGACTATTTGGATGTTTGACTACATTCTTAAACCAACCCACAAGTTTTGTGTATCTCAAATTGGTATTTCCAGTCATTTACTGGCTTCAACGTGACAGAGATGTGTATTTTCAAATTTTAAGTCATTTTTTAAAAAATATTTTATTTATTTATTTGACAGAGAGAAACACAGCGAGAGAGGAAACACAAACAGGGGGAGTGGGAGAGGGAGAAGCAGGCCTCCTGCGGAGCAGGGAGCCCGATGCGGGGCTCGATCCCAGGACCCTGGGATCATGACCTGAGCCGAAGGCAGACGCCCAATGACTGAGCCACCCAGGTGCCCCTCAAATTTTAAGTCATTTTAAGTTAATGACTTAAAATTCTAGGAAAGAGAAATATGTCTTCCTGGCAGCACAAATGCCCAACAAGACACTGTCAAGAGTCCTACAGAACCCTGATCATGGCTATGTGGAAATCTCTTGGCTCCACAATCTGAATGGGATGTTGACATTTTGCAAGGATGCTGAATGTTACATATATATATATATATATGTAAGTTACCCTTGCAAATTAGCAGGCTTCTAGCCTGATGAGACTTCATACCAGTTTTTGTTTTTGTTTTTTTCAACCAAAACGAAGATATTTCTTTTGGTCTTATCCACTTAACTCTAAATAAAGTCTGAAATAAAGGGCATATACAACAATTAATAAATTCAGATGATGAAAAAAACTGCTAAATGTTACAAGAAAAATATTCACAGCTGATTTATTAAATATATCTCAACCTTTTTCTTTCTCTCTAAGCATTTAAATGAGTGTCAATTCCTGTAGGTATGGAAAGACTACGATAACATGTGGAGAATCAAAGAGGAGCACTTCTCTGCTAAACTTCTATCATAAATCATCCAGAATTTCACAGAAGCTGAATTGCAAAATGTGCAACCAGACTACATTTTCAACTTCTCACTAGACAAAAGACTGCTTCAGCTACCAGGAAGCCAGCATATTCTCATAAGCATGACCCTTGCTGATATCCCACAAATGATTAGGGAGCCATTCAGGTATGTAAAAACCACAAAGACTTCATGGAACTGATATGAACCAGTAGTAATTTCTATTTCTCCCCACAGAAATTGAGAGTGTAGGTCAATGTTGAAAATTAGTCCTTTCATAGGAATAAGACAAACAAACAAACCAACTCTAGAAGTGCTCTACAATGGTAAAATTGATACCTCTGAAAAAAAGGATTCTATATCCATTTTCAGTGGCTGAGGAAGTGTGGGGGGAGGAGGGGCAGTTTCCCCACACCACACCACGGAACTCTCCAACACCAGCTCAGTGTCCTAATATTCAACTCAATTCTGACACTACCTAGAAGTAGTATCTGATTCCACAGGTAAAAGGCTCAGTCCTATAAGACTGCCCTCCACTTCCGAGGCCAACTGTAAGCCCAGGTGAGCTATACTTCTAACTAACCAGCTACAAATCGGAGGTTCCAACATCCCTCTCTAACTGAGGATGCCAATCGCAAGTCCACATTAAAACATTAAAAATGGTTACCTGTACTTCAGACCAATGGGCTATAAATCAGAGGTTCCCACAACCCCCTCCTTGGCTTTGATTAATTTGCCAGAGTGGCTCACAGAATTCAGGAAACGTGTTTTACTTAGTAGATGACCAGTTTATTGTGAATGAATGTAACTCAGGAACAGCCAGATAGAAGAGATGCATAGGTATAGGGAAAGGGCACAGGGTTTCTACCCACCTTGTTCTCCAAATCTCCAAGTGTTCACCAACCTGGAAGCTCTCTGGGCCCCCAATCCTTTTGGGTTTTTATGGAGGCTTCTTTACATATGTATGATTGATTAAATCATTGGTCATTGGTGTTGGATTCAACCTCTAGCCCTTCTCCCCTACCTGGAAATCATTTGGAAACCATTTGGTTCGGTTCCTCTGGCAACCAGCTCCCATCCTTAGGTGCTTTCCACAAATCACCTCATTAACATAAACCCAGTTGTGGAGGAAGGCAGCTTGTTAGGCTTGTTATGAATAACAACACACCTATTCCTTTTCTTTTCTTTTTTTTGTTTTTTTTTTTTTGTTTTTTTGAGTCACAACACACCCATTTCACCTATCTGGAAGCGATTTCAGCAACTGAGGGCAAGAGAACAAATGTAACCAAAGATGCCGCCATTGCTCTTATTGCTCAGAAAGTTCCAAGAGTTTTAGCAGCTCTGTGCCAGAAATGGGAAGAATATTTATTTCTAATTATAGATCACAATGTAACCCTCTGCAATACTATAGAAGGCACAGAACAAACTGTGAAAAAGTCCTCAGCCCTATAGACATAACATATCATGACAAGCCTCTAATATCTGCTATGAGATGACAAAGCCTGACAGTCATTTTTCATTAGGACCCAACCATACAAATGATCTTGTTTCCACAGCGGGAGGTTGGGAGGAAGAAGTAGTATGGTTATTCTAATACTCATTATTCTTTTCATATTTTTAAGAATGCTCTTTGCACAATTCCCCCAGGGCAGAGAACAGTAATAAATGTGCATTATAAGTAAAATAAGCTTATACCTTATTTTGAATGGTTATGTGCCAGACACTTCACTAATCACTTTTATATAACCAATTTAACTCTCACAATCTGAGAGTGAAAAGTAGGTTTTATTACCCCCATTTTAAAGCCGAGGGAAAGTATGCTTCCACAAGTTAATTAATTTTCCTGAGATTGTCTAGCAGGTGAGTAGCAGACTTGAAATTCCAACCTGGCTGACTTTAGACTCCAGGTTCAAACCTTTATACTATTCTTCCTGAATTCAAAGAAAAGCAACACAAAAGTGACCTTATTTGCCTCTGTTAATAAATTATACATATATTACCACAATTCAAAAATTATTTGGTAATATTAGAAGCCACTATTAGTTGTAACTACTCAGTCAAAAAGGATGTAGCTAATACAATATGTTGTTGACCTCTATTTAATTAAACAAATACCTTTCATGAGATAACTGATTACACTGCTTGATAATGTATATATCTGTCCAATTATGGCAGTGGTTAAAAAGAAAGAAGAACTGATAAAAAGAAGGAAGAAATAAAGAAGAGGGAGGAAGGAAAGAAAGGAAGAAAGTGAGAGAGAAAAGGGCATGGAGGGAGTGAAAGAGGGAGGAGGGGGAGACATGGGGGAGACAGAAGGAGGGAAAAAAGGAAACCATTGCTGAATGTCAATCCCATGTGGAAGCCACTCTGAATAGCCACTCTGAATCCACTTTGTAATTTCCTTGGGTTCTATGGATTACACTTCACTTCATAAGTCAAAACATTTCACTCCACACACCAAGAGCATTATAAATGGGATAGACACACTTGATATTCTTCCAAGAGACTGATTTTTTTTCTAAACTGTAAGATAAAGGTTTAAAATGTCACTTTTCTCATTCCCATGTAACTTACATATTTTCTAAATCACCCTTCATTTCAAACAACCCATTGTACTAGAAGCTTGGCAATGAAGGAAAGACACCACCTTTAACAGTTTTGTAAATCTTGACAATTTATATGTAAAAATGGTTCCTTAGGAATGTCAGTATTATGTCTAGAACTGATTCTGGTCAAATGCTATATAAATGAAAAGATTTGGTATTTTTTTTTCTTTAACTTGGAGAGAATTGCAGCCTTGAAATCTTTACAAGGTATAGTATTTGTTAATATATAAAAGCATGTTACATATCAACCTCAAAAAAGGCAAATAAAACATATTTGGTATTGATAAGTTGAAGACTACCCAGAGGAATTCTGTATGCTCTGTCTTGATAAATTGAAAACTGCAGAGAAAGCTCTAGGTTCACTGTATTGCATTTAGGAATAATCATATAGTTTTCTTTCGGAGTATGTGGCCTTATAATAAGTCAAGGCAAAAGCTTACCTTGCAGCAATGTGGCATCTGACTTCAATATAAGTATTCAAAGGTAGGAAAGCTGTGTTTCTCTCCCTTGGGAGAATGACCTGTTAGAGAGCGGTCATGTCATAGGGCAGATCACTTAGCAACACGTTTCTTTGCCACATACCTCGGTCATTCTGGCAGATGGCCTTCAGGATGCGATGCCCCAGGCCACATTTTCCATGATCAGGGATACAGATCCCTTCAGACGCCAGCCATCGGTAACACATTGGATCCTCACAAGGAACAGACTCCACCAAATGAGGGCAGTGGCCTGCCGGCCCTGTGGATTCCATGAGAACATGGCGCCGTCTCAGTCTAAACCCTGAAAGGAAAGAAAAAAGTTTCACAGGATTCCATCTTTATCCAACAGAAGAAAAGCAACCGCAACTAGAAAAGAGATGAAACTTTTATTTAATTCTCTATATTTCCAAAAGGTGTATTATTTTAAGGTGTTTTCTATTATGGAAAATGGAAGGGGGATACGAAAAGAAAGGGAAAGAAAATGGACGAACTAGAGCAGAAAATCTGTCCTCCAAGACTTAACAACCTTGGAGAGGCCACACATAATCAAACGGAGTAGTAAGTAGCTTATGCCCAATGGCCTCCATAAACCATTAGAAGTAAATGAAGACTCTCAGAGCCTCAACATAGATAAATCCACATTTTATTTTTTTCTGTTGTTTTTGACATTCTGATTACTCCGCATTAGCTGAAATGCATCTCCATTTTGGCATATCCTTGGTAACCAAGAAATTCACAGCGTTATGCCCTGAGATTTCCCTGCCTCCTTTCCCTGAGATTTCCAGGTCAGCCTGCTCTATGAGGACAGTACCTCTTTGGACCACATTCCCCACCTTGGCTCGACATGGGTCCCTGGACTATTATTCAGTTAAAATAAATGTAATGTGGGACTAGGGCCCAGTGCCTGACTATAATAAGGATATAAATGGGCCTTACACACTACGAGCTTACAGATCCACAAAGTCAGTGTTGCAAGATTCAAGCAGGTACAAATTGAGGGAAACGAGTCAACCATACAACTGCGGAGGGTGCTGAGGTGCGCGGTGAAGTGGAGGGTTGCTCTAAAACAGCTTTTGTGGACTGTTGCCATGAGGGAATGTGGACTCTCTGTGAACTAATCTTCTAATTTTTGTCTAAGAAGACGAAATTCCAAGTTGCGTTTTGTTTTTATATGATATCTCTCCATGTTTAACTAACTTATCTTCTTAAAAAACAAAGTGGCCTAAAAGAAAAAAAAAAAGTGAGAACTAGATACGACCCTTTAGTCTGTGAGTTTTCTATCTCTGGCCCTTACGACACATCACTTTTGAGGGCTATGCCTGCCTTCCATGGATTTCATATTTTACTTCCATTCTCTCATGCACCAAATTCTGTTTACCAGTTTAATTCCTTTAATTCCTTTTATTTTTATTTATTTATTTGAGAGAGAGAGAATGAGAGACAGAGAGCACGAGAGGGAAGAGGGAGAAGCAGACCCCCTGCTGAGCAGGGAGCCTGATGCGGGACTCGATCCAGGGACTCCAGGATCATGACCTGAGCCGAAGGCAGTCACTTAACCAACTGAGCCACCCAGGCGCCCTAATTCCTTTTATTTTTAACAAAACCGATCTTATTGGGTGATAACATTTTAAGGAATTATTCACTTATTCCTCTGGGTAGTTCAAGGAGAGACAGACAGACATACTGACAGATAGACTGTGATAGGAAAATAGAGAGTATGAGAACACTGAATTCCCAGCATGAGAATTAGATACCCCCACTACCCTTCCCACAAGAGGTGGGGAGAAGGACAAGTTAGGGAGCATGAGAGGTAACAAAGCCAGGTATAACCCTCTCCCAGATTTCCCGAGGCCATGCCTATCTTCCCACCAATAGTAATGAAATGAAAAGGTTCTAAAGCTCAAGGCGTAGTTGGCAAAAGACAGGCTCCTGGAAAACCGCACAGCCCAGGAGGTTTGAACTAATGGACACATGGTTTTAGGCCACAAGAGGGAGCCGAGCTTCCTTAGAATATTACAAGACTGGACAAGGATTTTTAGATTAAGTCTCAAGTGTTTTATTTGGGTTTTTTTGGTCCAAGGTTAACCTATGAACTCCTTTTTTTTTTCCCATTTATTTATTTATTTATTTAATTTATTTAGAAAGGGGGAGAGACAGGGAGAAAAGGGAGGGGATGGCCAGAGGGGGAGGGAGAGAGAGAATCTTAAGCAGGCTCCACACCCAGCACAGAGCCTGACAGGGGGCTCGATCTCACAACCCTGAGATCATGACCTCAGCCAAAATCCAGAGTGGGACACTTAACCTACTGACCCACTCAGGAGCCCCTGAGCTCCTTTTAAGAGGGATTCTTCGATTCTTACGTTGACGATCAGCCATGTGGGGGAAGGCATTCAGCCAATCAGAGACCACATTCATGACCATGGCATTGAAAATATTAAGGTCAGGGACAATTAAAATAATAGATGGCTTCTTCCATACTTCATACCTATAAATTTGTATCATTAATTAGTTAAAACAAAATCTTCAGAAGGTTCAGCTCCCTTCCTGAGCCACCTTCAGAAGAGACACAGGAAACATACAAGGTTTCCAACTACACTTGATAGTCATCCAATTACAATGAGCTCCAAGTGCTCACCGCCACACAACTTGGATGACTTCTATTCTTACATGTAATGTCCATATGCTGCTTATTTACAATCTTATGTTTGTCCTTGTTTAGTTTATCTGTTTGAGCAGGACATAGCATGGGTCTCCATGATTTATAAGTTTTAACAACTGTCTCAGAAACTTGGTCATCTTTGCTGAGGATTCTGGGTGTCCTACTACCTAGAGCTTAATGCCATTGAGAGGTATGTGCAGTTTCCCTCTATAAATCAAATTGTATCCATCTCATCGTAAATCTATAGAGTACATCTCCTTAGTCAATAAATTCTTCCAGTCTTTCATTTGTGCTGCCCTTGTCCTGACTGTAACTAGGATCAAATCACAGCACAAGCTCAGCATAAAACAAAAACCTTGGAGTCTCTTGTTAGTGCTTAACTTTAATCACACACATGTTCATGCCTGCAATAGACATCAGGCTTCCTCTGGGTGCTTCTGTTCTGAAAGATACACGACTACCAAGTCCACAGTGGCTGGGGCCAGCCAACCACTTACCTTCATTTACCGAATTCCATATTAATCAGATCATATCATTCAGTAAACATTAACTGCCATATGTAGATCATTGTAATGTACTGTGGGAAGCCACAAGAGGAACAGAAAACATAAATCTATTCTTCACAGAACATATAGTCCAACAAGGGGAAAAGGCATATGCATTAATTAAACATCTACCCTATCCCAAGATGGTGCTAGCCACTTTACTTATATTACCCCAAATTAAAAAATCTTCAAAACTATTTTGCAAGTTGTTATTCTCATTTTATGCATGTGAAAACTAAGATCAGATGAGACGTAATAAAATCTTTAAAAAAAAAAAAAGGGCGCCTGGGTGGCTCAGTTGGTTAAGCGACTGCCTTCGGCTCAGGTCATGATCCTGGAGTCCCTGGATCGAGTCCCGCATCAGGCTCCCTGCTCGGCAGGGAGTCTGCTTCTCCCTCTGACCCTCCCCCCTCTCATGTGCTGTCTCTCAAATAAATAAATAAAATATTTAAAAAAAAAAAAAAAAAAGATCAGATGAGACGTTACTACTGCTCCCAAGGCTCATTATTGATTAAATGGATATGTATGAAATTCAGCCAAGGACTTTTTGAGTCATCACCTCTTCATGAGAAAGCATTCAAGTCAGCTCTTGTGTGTGATGTGTTCTAGCCCCACTCCATACAGTGAATCTGCAGGGACTATGCATCATTTCCTCCAAATGAAGGTGGGTGTATGATTGGATAGTGGAATTTTAGGCACGAGGCGTCAAGGAGTTTTAATAATCACTTAACGACTATAGATTCAATCCACTTTTAATGAAACTGGTATTTGCAGGATTTTTTTTCTTTTATGAACCCAAAGTTTAGTATATATTCTACTGGCTTACTATATATTCTACTGAATTTTAGAAAAGAGTGAATTGTGGGTTGGGGAGAGAAAAGGGACAAAGCACAAATGGCAGAAGATGGGCCAAAGTTTTTTTTAAATGAAGCCATGGGAAAATTAAAGGAGACATGGGAGGTAAATCTAGGTCTGAGGATTGTACATCCTCAGGTGCTAGTGTCCCCAAAGTGTCCCCATAAGCTTCTACGGAGCTATGTATGGCCAATACTGTGTCTCCATACTAACACCACTGGAACAGGCTTGAAGCAGCAGCTTGCAGGTTGACTGAGGATGAAAGAAGCTTATTCCATCTTAGGCATCCATTTGCTCCTCATCTCTGGCAGCCTTGGGCATGGGGTAACAACTTTGAACAAAAGACCCTGAGCACATTGATTCCAGCTCTTTAGAAATCAACCACCATTCCCGCAAGTGCAGCATTTTACAGTATCATTATTAGTTTGCACCCTGCTGTGAATACAGAAAATAAGAAAAAGCAATGATAGGGCAATTGTGATTATGAGACCTCTCAACACTTAGAATGAGAAGTAGGCACACACCCCCACCCCCACTCCTAACACACACAGACACAGAACAAAAAGGAAAAGAAAAAACTATAGCATACATATTTTCTGTAACAAAGCAAAATGATTTTATAGACTTCTCATTAAAAGTGGATCTATGTAGCAGGCAAGGATGGAAAATGGAAATTTTCCCCCACTGTTGTTATATAAGATCTAAAACAGGCAGTATTTTCCTGCTTTGGCGTGTTATCTAAATTGATTTGTTTCAGAGCATAAAAGACTGTTTTTGTAAAGATAGTCATGGCTTCTCAGTTTCAAGATGTCTTTTCCTATGGGGATTTTAGAACTTTAAATGTGTGACTGGGGGTAAGACCATATTGGGGGTGTTAAGGAACCCATGAAGTCCTACCACATAAGCAGTTACCTATTGTGACACTGTATCAGGAAGCCTCCACCAAATTTTTCTTTAAAACAACTTCTGGGGGGGCGGAGCAAGATAGCGGAGGAGTAGGAGACCTGGATTTCGTCTCCTCTCAGGAATTCAGCTGGATAGGGATCAAACCATTCTGAACACCTACAAACTCAACAGGAGATCGAAGAAAAGAAGAGCAACAACTCTCTCATCAGAAAAGCGACCACTTTCTGGAAGGTAGGACGTGCGGAGAAGTGAATCCGAGGCGATATTCGGGAGGAGAGACGGCGGGGGAGGGGCCTCCGTCGGCCGCTTCTGGCAAGTGATAGAACCACAGAGCACAAAATCGAACTTTTAAAAGTCTGCTCCGCCGAGGGACGTCACTCTGGTGGCTAAGCTGGGGGTGGAACCCTCCGGGACAGTGTGGTCTCAGGACCCTCGGGGTCACAGAAAGACCGGGGGTGCCTGAGTGCGGCAGAGCTCCCAGGTATTGGAGCGGGGAAGCCGGCTGCAGAGGCGGAGCCCAGGCGCGGGCTCTCAGCTCGGGGTTGCCATAAACTGTGATCCGCCGCACAATCGGGCCACTGCTCCTCCAGCAGGGACCCAACAAGTGGCAGATCCGGGGAGACTCCCCTTCCTCCCCAAGGAGGAGCGGCGCGGGAGCGCACCGCAGGGATCTGCTGGGTTTGGAGACTCCACCTGGGGCCGGGTGCCAGAGATAGAAATGCGCGGTCACAGGCCGGGTGAGCACGGAGTGCGGCCAGAGACCGGGGAGACGGGAGTGACTGACGGCTTTTCTCTGGGGGCTCACTGAGAAGCGGGGCCCCGAGTTCTCGGCTCCTCGGGGGAAGAGATTGGGAGGCCACCATGTTCACTCTCCGCCTCCAAAGCTGTACGGAAAGCTCGCAAGGAACAAAAGCCCCGGAGAGCAAACCCGAGCAGATTACTTAGCCGGGAGGGGGCAAGGGCGGGGCAATTCCGCCTCCAGCAGAGACATTTGGAAACCACGGCAACAGGCGCCTCCCCAGAAGATCAGCGAGAACAGCCAGCCAAGACCAAGTTTACCGATCAATGAGAACGGCAGAACTCCAGCGCTAGGGGAATACTGCACATAGAATTCATGGCTTTTTTTTTTTTTTTAAGATTTTATTTATTTATTTGACAGAGAGAGACACAGCAAGAGAGGGAACACAAGCAGGGGGAGTGGGAGAGGGAGAAGCAGGCTCCCTGCAGACCAGGGAGCCCGATGCGGGACTCGATCTCAGGACCCTGGGATCATGACCTGAGCTGAAGGCAGTTGCTTAACCAACTGAGCCACCCAGGCGCCCAGAATTCATGGCTTTTTTACCATGATTCTTTAGTCTTTCAAAGTTAATTTTTTTTTTAACTGTCTTTTTTCTTTTTTTTTCTTTTTGAATTTTTCTTTTTCCCTTTTTCAACCAACATCTTATCAATCCCTTTTTTTAAAAAAAAAACATTTTTATTTTTCATTTTTAGAGTCATATTCTATCCCTTCATATTAATTACCTGTATTTTTGGCTTATATATATAAGTTGTTCTCTCTTTAAAATTTTGAGATAGTTTCTTCTAACAGATTAAAATATACCCTAAAACTCTAGTATATGGTATTTTCTATTCCCCTGCCTGATCACATACTCTCCCTTTTTTTTTCTTTTTTCTTTTTTTATATCCTCTTCTTTCTTTTTTCAAACAAATTCTTATCAATTCCTTTTATAAAATTTTTTATAATTTCCATCTTTACAGTCATATTCCATCCCTTCATCATATCAACCCTTATTTTTGTACATATATAAGTTTTTCTTTCTTTAAAATTTTGGGAGGCACTTTCTTCTAACAGACTAAATACACCCCAAATCTAGTGTGTGGCACTGATCTATATACCAGCCTGATCATATTTGATCACATTCTGGTTTTTTTTGTTGTTGTTGTTGTTTTGTTTTGTTTGTTTTTGTTTTTATCTTTATCTTTTTCTTTTTCTTTTTTTTCTTTTTCTTTTTTCTCTCGTTCCATTTCTTGTTCCACTGCTTCAGGTCTTTTCTGATTTGTTTAGAGTATATTTTCTGGGGACGTTGTTACTCTGCTAGCATTTTGTTCTCTCATTAATCTATTCTCCTCTGCACAAAATGACAAGACTGAAAAAATCACCTCAACAAAAAGAACAAGAGGTAGTACCGACTGCCAGGGACCTACTCAATACGGACATTAGTACGATGTCAGATCTAGAGTTCAGAATCATCACTTTAAAGATACTAGCTGGGCTTGAAAAAAATATGGAAGTTATTAGAGAAACCCTTTCTGGAGAAGCAAAAGAACTAAAATCCAACCAAGTAGAAATCAAAAAGGTAATTAATGAGGTGCAATCAAAAATGGGGGCGCTAACTGCTAGAATAAATGAGGCAAAAGAAAGAATCAGTGACATAGAAGATGAAATGATGGAAAATAAAGAAGCTGAGAAAAAGAGAGATAAACAACTACTGGATCACGAGGGCAGAATTCGAGAGATAAGCGATACCATAAGACGAAACAACATTAGAATACTTGGGATCCCAGAAGAAGAAGAAAGAGAGAGAGGGGCAGAAGGTATAATGGAGCAAATTATAGCAGAGAACTTCCCTAATTTGGGGAAGGTAACAGGCAGGAAAATCCAGGAGGCACAGAGAACCCCTCTCAAAATCAATAAAAATAGGTCAACACCCTGACATCTAATAGTATAAATTATGAGTCTCAGAGACAAAGAGAAAATCCTGAAAGCAGCTCGGGAGAAGAGATATGTAACCTACAATGGTAGAAACATTAGATTGGCAACAGACCTATCCACAGAGACCTGGCAGGCCAGAAAGGACTGGCATGATATATTCAGAGCACTGAATGAGAAAAATATGCAGCTAAGAATACTATATCCACCTAGGCTGTCATTGAAAATTGAAGGAGAGATAAAAAGCTACCAGGACAAAAAAAACTAAAGGAATTTGCAAACACAAAACCAGCCCTACAGGAAATCTTGAAAGGGGTCCTCTAAGCAAAGAGAGAGCCTAAAAGCAACATAGACCAGAAAGGAACACAGACAATATACGGTAACAGTCACCTTACAGGCAATACAATGACACTAAATTCCTATCTTTCAATAGTTACCCTGAATGTAAATGGGCTACATGCCCCAATCAAAAGACACAGGCTATCAGACTGGATTAAAAAACAAGACCCATCGATATGCTGTCCGCAAGAGACTCATTTTAGAACCAAAGACACCCCCACATTGAAAGTGAGGGGGTGGAAAACCATGTACCATGCTAATGGACACCAAAAGAAAGCTGGGGTGGCAATCCTGATATCAGACAAATTAGATTTTAAACCAAAGACTGTAATAAGAGATGAGGAAGGACATTATATCCTACTTAAAGGATCTATCCAACAAGAAGATCTAACAAGTGTAAATATCTATGCCCCTAACATGGGAGCAGGCAATTATATAAGGCAATTAATAACAAAAGCAAAGAAACACATCAACAACAATACAATAATAGTGGGGGACTTTAACACCCCCCTCACTGAAATGGACAGATCGTCCAAGCAAAAGATCAACAAGGAAATAAAGACTTTAAATGACACACTGGACCAAATGGACTTCACAGATATATTCAGAACATTCCACCCCAAAGCAACGGAATACACATTCTTCTCTAGTGCCCATGGAACATTCTCCAGAACAGATCACATCCTAGGTCACAAATCAGGTCTCAACCAGTACCAAAAGTTTGGGATCATTCCCTGCCTATTTTCAGACCACAATGCTTTGAAACTAGAACTCAATCACAAGAGGAAAGTCGGAAAGAACTCAAATACATGGAGGCTAAAGAGCATCCTACTGAAGAATGAATGGGTCAACCAGGAAATTAAAGAAGAATTAAAAAAATGCATGGAAACCAATGAAAATGAAAACACAACTATTCAAAATCTTTGGGATGCAGCAAAGACAGTCCTAAGAGGAAAGTATATAGCAATACAAGCCTTTCTCAAGAAACAAGAAAAGTCTCAAGTACACAACCTAACGCTACACCTAAAGGAGCTGGAGAAAGAACAGCAAATAAAGCCTAAACCCAGCAGGAGAAGAGAAATAATAAAGATCAGAGCAGAAATCAATGAAATAGAAACTAAAAGAACAGTAGAACAGATCAACGAAATTAGGAGCTGGTTCTTTGAAAGAATTAACAAGATTGATAAACCCCTGGCCAGACTTATCAAAAAGAGAAGAGAAATGACCCAAATCAACAAACTCATGAATGAAAGAGGAGAGATCACAACCAACACCAAAGAAATACAAACAATTATAAGAACATATTATGAGCAACTTAGATAGGCCAGCAAATTAGATAACCTGGAAGACATGGATGCATTCCTAGAGATGTATCAACTACCAAAACTGAACCAGGATGAAATAGAAAACCTGAACAGACCTATAACCACTAAGGAAATTGAAGCAGTCATCAAAAATCTCCCAAAAAACAAAAGCCCAGGGCCAGATGGCTTCCCAGGGGAATTCTACCAAACATTTAAAGAAGAATTAATACCTATTCTTCTGAAACTGTTACAAAAAATAGAAATGGAAGGAAAACTTCCAAACTCATTTTATGAGGCCAGCATTACCTTGATCCCAAAACCGGACAAAGACCCCATCAAAAAGGAGAATTACAGACCAATATCCCTGATGAACATGGATGCAAAAATTCTCAACAAAATACTAGCCAATAGGGGGCGCCTGGGTGGCTCAGTCGTTAAGTGTCTGCCTTCGGCCCAGGTCATGATCCCAGGGTCCTGGGATCGAGCCCCGCATCGGGCTCCCTGCTCTGCGGGAAGCCTGCTTCTCTCTCTCCCGCTCCCCCCGCTTGTGTTCCCTCTCTCGCTGTGTCTCTCTCTGTCAAATAAATAAAAAAATCTTAAAAAAAAAAAAATACTAGCCAATAGGATCCAACAGTACATTAAAAGGATTATTCACCATGACCAAGGGGGATTTGGTTCAACATCCACAAATCAATCAATGTGATACAATACATTAACAAAAAAAAGAACAAAAATCATATGATCCTCTCAATAGATGCAGAAAAAGCTTTTGACAAAGTACAGCATCCTTTCTTGATCAAAACTCTTCAGAGTATAGGGATAGAGGGTACATACCTCAATATCATAAGAGCCATCTATGAAAAACCTACAGCGAATATCATTCTCAATGGAGAAAAACTGAGAGCTTTCCCCCTAAGGTCAGGAACGCGGCAGGGATGTCCACTATCACCACTGCTGTTCAACATAGTATTGGAATTCCTAGCCACAGCAATCAGACAACAAAAAGAAATCAAAGGCATCCAAATTGGCAAAGAAGAGGTCAAACTCTCACTCTTTGCAGATGATATGATATTTTATGTGGAAAACCCAAAAGACTCCACCCCAAAACTGCTAGAACTCATACAGGAATTCAGTCATGTGGCAAGATATAAAATCAATGCACAGAAGTCAGTGGCATTCCTATACACCAACAACAAGACAGAAGAAAGAGAAATTAAGGAGTCGATCCCATTTACAATTGCACCCAAAACCATAAGATACCTAGGAATAAATCTAACCAAAGAGACAAAGGATCTGTACTCAGAAAACTGTAAAATACTCATGAAAGAAATGGAGGAAGACACAAAGAAATGGAAAAACGTTCCATGCTCATGGATTGGAAGAACAAATATTGTGAAGATGTCAATGCTACCTAGAGCAATCTACACATTCAATGCAATCCCTATCAAAATACCATCCACTTTTTTCAAAGAAATGGAACAAATCATCCTAAAATTTGTATGGAACCAGAAAAGACCCCGCATAGCCAGAGGAATGTTGAAAAAGAAAAGCAAAGCTGGCGGCATCACAATTCCGGACTTCCAGCTCTATTTCAAAGCTGTCATCATCAAGACAGCATGGTACTGGCACAAAAACAGACACATAGATCAATGGAACAGAATAGATAGCCCAGAAATGGACCCTCAACTCTGTGGTCAACTCATCTTTGACAAAGCAGGAAAGAATGTCCAATGGAACAGAGACAGTCTCTTCAACAAATGGTGTTGGGAAAATTGGATAGCCACATGCAGAAGAATGAAACTGGACCATTTCCTTACACCACACACAAAAATAGACTCAAAATGGTTGAAAGACCTCAATGTGAGACAGGAGTCCATCAAAATCCTAAAGGAGAACACAGGCAGCAACCTCTTTGACCTCAGCCGAAGCAACTTCTTCCTAGAAACATCGCCAAACGCAAGGGAAGCAAGGGCAAAAATGAACTATTGGGACTTCATCAAGATAAAAAGCTTTTGCAAAGCAAAGGAAACAGTCAACAAAACCAAAAGACAACCAACAGAATGGGAGAAGATATTTGCAAATGACATATCAGATAAAGGGCTAGTATCCAAAATCTATAGAGAACTCATCAAGCTCAACACCCAAAGAACAAAGAATCCAATCAAGAAATGGGCAGAAGACATGAACAGACATTTTTCCAAAGAAGACATCCAAATGGCCAACAGACACATGAAAAAGTGCTCAATATCGCTCGGCATCAGGGAAATCCAAATCAAAACCTCAATGAGATACCACCTCACACCAGTCAGAATGGCTAAAATTAACAAGTCAGGAAACGACAGATGTTGGCGGGGATGCAGAGAAAGGGGAACCCTCCTACACTGTTGGTGGGAATGCAAGCTGGTGCAGCCACTCTGGAAAACAATATGGAGGTTCCTCAAAAAGTTGAAAATAGAGCTACCATATGATCCAGCAATTGCACTACTGGGAATTTACCCCAAAGATACAAAAGTAGGGATCCGAAGGGGTACGTGCACCCCGATGTTTATAGCAGCAATGTCCACAATAGCCAAACTGTGGAAAGAGCCAAGATGTCCATCGACAGATGAATGGATAAAGAAGAGGTGGTATATATATACAATGGAATATTATGCAGCCATCAAAAGGAATGAGATCTTGCCATTTGCAATGACGTGGATGGAACTGGAGGGTATTATGTTGAGTGAAATAAGTCAAACAGAGAAAGACATATATCATATGATCTCACTGATATGAGGAATTCTTAATCTCAGGAAACAAACTGAGGGTTGCCTGAGTGGGGGGTGGGGTGGGAGGGATGGGGTGACTGGGTGATAGACACTGGGGAGGGTATGTGCTCTGGTAAGCGCTGTGAATTGTGCAAGACTGTTGAATCTCAGATCTGTACCTCTGAAACAAATAATGCAATATACGTTAAGAAAAAAAAAAAAGAAGAAGAAGAAGGTAGCGGGAGGGGAAGAATGAAGTGGGGGAAATCGGAGGGGTAGACGAACCATGAGAGGCGATGCACTCTGAAAAACAAACAGGGTTCTAGGGGGAGGGGGGTGGGAGGATGGGTTAGCCTGGTGGTGGGTATTGAGGAGGGCACATTCTGCATGGAGCACTGGGTGTTATGCACAAACAATGAATCATGGAACACTTCATCTAAAACTAATGATGTAATATATGGGGATTAACATAAGAATAAAAAATAAATAAATAAAAACCTACCGTTTACTTAAAAAAATAAAAAAATAAAAAAAAATAAAACTTCTGTAGGCAAGGATGTCTTTCTAGAATATGTCTGAAAGGGACAAGGATGTCATATAAATGTATGTCTCTGTATCAAAAAGAATTTTTAAAAATGTATTATACTTTGTATAGAGTTCACCCATCAGCAATTTTTTCAGGTTATTTCTCTTTCATATATCTCTAATTATAACTCCCTGGGAGTGTATCAAAGATAAAGCAATGAATGATAAAACCTGATCCAATTTAAATTCCTCTGAAATACGTCCTAGCTTCACTTGACAAGTACCAACCTGCTGAGTACTGTTCCCCTTGTCTGCCTGTTAGAGACCTGGTGGAAAGTGAGAAGGCTGGGGACAACAGCTGATTTTCTAACATACTCCAAACAGCTGACAGCCACAAAGCTTACAGGGTTCCTGACTGAAGGGTGCCTGCCTTAAAATAATAGCCATAGTAAGATCATCTCTAGGATAACTAATTTCTTCTGTTAGGTAATACAACATTAACTGCTTTTCCATCCTTTTCTACTATTTTTTTTTAATGTGAACAAAAGGAACATGCCAAAGCAATAACACAGTGACTGGGAAAAAGACTAGTGAATAGAAAAAAGTAATTATCTCCAACTTTACACATTCATTTTCTTGCTATTGTTTGCCAGTATTTCCCTCAAATCCTCTATCATATATAATAGAGTATAAAATAACTAAGTATATATATATATATATATATATATATATATATATATATATCTCCTAGATTTTTGCTCTAGGTTCACTGCATTTCTTTAGGGTAGGGAATTCAAATGTGAAGAAGCTAAACAGTCCAGTTTACATCCCAGAGTTTTGTGATGTTTAATGCATTAGCTTGTGTATTCTGGCCTCTGTGGAATTCTGAATTACATTTCGTTTGTGTCGGTCAGTGACTCTGGCAGACCCCATGGTAGGACCGTGGGACAGTCTGAGATTGAGAAGATCCCAGACCTCATGCCCGAAAGTCAGTAGAAATAAAAAAGAAGATTATTTACCATCATCATAACATGCTTGGACTCCTTGTAGGCACAGAATCATTTCCCTAGAGGGAAAACTCCATTCCTTATTTTTTCCAGGAGGTATTAGAGGCAGGTAGTCCTGGCAGATTTTAGCAAGACCTTAAAAATCAAAACCGTCTCTGCTCTGGGAAGCATTTATAAAATGCCAAACTCCCAGACCTGAATAACAATTATTGCTGTGTATAGGCTCTTCTGTCTGGGATTACTTAGTGCCTAGGGCAGGTCATTTAGCCTAAGTATGGGCCCTATAGAACAGAGACTGTTTCTCATCAATCCCAACATGACCCTACACACTTCAGGCGGTTGTGGTAACACTAAGACCTTCAGGTGAGAAGCTTTATTGTCTCCCCTCTTTCCTTCAGCTCCAAAGCCTGAGCCTTTCTTGGAAAAACTTATTGTTTGAGGCAAAAAAACACACATTCCAGTTACCTGCTGCTCGCAAGCTAATCTTAGAACACCCTTCTTTTCTCACACAACTGCAGTCTACTTTCCCTCTCCCTCCAAAGGTGACACACTGGAGCTAAGACAAATCCCATGCCCCATACCTTATCTCTTACATCAGTGCAATGACTGGCTCTCAAGACTAATGCGTCCCACTGGCCAATGGGGTGAATGTGGGCAGAGCGCTTCTCTGCTAAGCTTGGCACTGGACTTGCACCTTGATCCAAATTTCCTTAGGCTACAGAGGGAATCACTAAAGAAGCCCAGTGTTTGAAGGAATACTAGACTAGGGAGACAGGAAACCAGGTTCTTAGTACTGGCTTGACCATTATTAAATCCCTGTGGGATTTAGGACAAATGGGCTCACTTCTCTATACTTTAGTTTTGAAGTATTATGAAGTATCATATCCTTGCTGAGCCTAAATGCTGATGCAAAGTTTGGCAGTATATTAGTATCTTAGGGCTGCCAAAAGAAAATACAGCACTGGGTGATGTAAAACAACAGAATTGTTTGTCTCACAGTTCTGGAGTCTAGAAGCCCAAAATCAAAGCATCAGTAGAGCCATGCTCCCTCTGAATGTTCCACAGAAAGACTGCTCCCATGCCTCTCCCTAGCTTCTGGTGGTTGTTGACAATCCTTGGCATTCCTTGGTTTATACACGCATTACTCTAACATCTGCCTTTGCATAGCATTCTCCTCTGTGTATCTCTGTGTCCAAATTTCCCTGTTTCTATAAGGACATCAGTCACTAGAATAGAGCCTATCCTAATCCATTATGGCCTTATCTTAACTTGAGTCCATCTGCAATAACCCTATTTCCAAATAAGGTCATATTCACATATACAAGTTGTTAGGAATGAAGATTTTTTTTTTAAGGACACAATTCAACCCACAACAGGTGATGTCTAATGAATGATGGACTAGGGTGAATTTGCAAGAGTTGACCCATACAATAGATGAACAGGGGCGAAGAAAAGGTTTGGCATTGAAGCATCTTGGGCCCAGGGGGCAAGCAGAGGGGTCTGAATGTTGTGAGTTTCCCAGCTGCGTTCCATGGACCAGTTCAGAGTTATGTGGAAAAGGAAGATTGAAAGAAAAGTTGAAAGAGCACTTCTCACAAAAGTTTTTGTGAAAATTTGCTCAAGTAACAAAAATTACAACACAGAATGAGGAAGAAAGCATTCTCTGAATTGCTGTAGAAATTCTATGGCCCAGAACAAAGGGGAGAAAGCATTTAATAAATATCTATTAAGTTTAACCTCAGCATTACTTCTACCATCTTGTAGTATCAGCATCTCATATTTCCTTAAGGGAGCCATCCCTTCCTGACTCTCAGTGCTGAGACTTGGCCAGCCTTGTCCCTCTAGTAGTGGACACATGCCTAGGAGTTGGCCAATCAGAGTGACTGGGTCAGGGTTATCACATGAAAGCAGCCAATGAGATTCAATTCCAGGACTCTTCCTGGAAGACATTTCTTTCTACTTCATCTAGGATCTAAAATCAAAATTACCTCTTTTTACTTTTTGTGGTGAGAATTTTAAAGATTTACTCTCTTAGCAACTTACAAGTATATAATACAGTATTGTTGATTATACTTTCCATGCTACACATTGGATCCTCAGAACTTAAACTAACCTTATTAACTGGACATTTGTATCCTTTGATAAACATCTCCCCATTTTCCCCACCACCCAGCCACTGGTAACCATCATTCTACTCTGTGTTACTATAATTTCAGGTTTTTTAGAATCTACATATAAGTGAGATCATACAATATTTGCCTTTCTCTGACTTATTTCACTTTGTATAATGTCCTCAAGTTTCATCCATGTTGTCACAATGGCAGGGTTTCCATCTTTTTTATGGCTAAATAATATCACTATAAATATGTGAGTGTATGTGTGGGTGCAAGCACATGCACATGTGTGTATATATCATATTCCCTTTATTCATTTATGCATCAATAGTCACTTAGGTCATTTCCATATCTTTACTATGTGGACAACACTGCAATAAACATGGGGATTCAAACAGTAGATCTTGAATTGGGTGTCTGTCACTTACAACAAAAATTATAAAATAATATGAGGCCCACTTGGCCTGGTTGGGTTCTACAGCTTTGAAAGCAAAAGGCAGCACTCAGTATAGCAAAGTTACATGAGTATCTACAGCCATGGCCACAGTGGCTGACAGAGCCTGAGTCCAATCTTCCATGATTTTCTAGACAACAATCTAAATGGATTGGCACAGGTTGAACATAGGAGGGCTGGTTCCAATAACATGTAAGTCACCCTGGGGAGTCTCATATGCAGCTACAGGAGACTTACAAGGTCCAGTTTAATGGGAAATTATTTTTAATAAAAATAATACAAAATAATTCCTAAACTGAAGAGGAATTATTTAAGGGACATTCTGGCTACAAGTCTAAATAAAAAGCAGCACGGGCCTCTTCACTGCACCCCTCCAGGTTCTACTGAGATCCAGTTTTCAATTATTTGATAAAAGAGTTAAAATTAGCTTCTTCCTCCTCAACCTAGACTCCACACACATCCTCTTCTGTCTTAGAATGAAAAGTCAGAATAAAGAGAAAAGCCCAGGGCATGGGTGTGTGAACTTGGACGTGCCTATGTGTGCATGTGAGCAATCTGGGAATTGCTAAACTGTGGGCTTTCAAATGGCCACAGAATTAGGTTGAGAGCACCAGCTTTGTAGCATCAAGCATTTGGCCAGGTGTTCTTTCTTTGCATGTGATATCTAGGGTTAGTGCTTGGCAAACACAACCTAATTTCTGGAATGTCCTTGAAGCTCATTTCTCTTAGAAAAAGGAATATTTCTTTTTAGCATTGCTACTTAAGGGAACATAGTATCAATACAAACTGAAAGGTCAATGAAAGAGAGGTCAAGGTGTCACCAAAAACGAACTTTTGAATACAAAGATGTGTGTGTAACAGCAAATGAAAGGAAATAAGACTACAGAGGCCTACAAAATTAAACAAGCATATAAAGTTTGAAGACTCCACTTTTAGCCCAAAGACATCAAAAGGTAAACAACACACATAAATGCCCTCGTGAAAATCTGAAATAGAACATCAAATTCAGCATGAGGAAATCTGAAAATAGATAGATAGGCAAAATAGTTGTTTCCTGATGTGATTACAGAAATCACGTCTAATTTCCTCAGTATAACCATTACACATATAAAACATTGTTATACCGTATTTGAGTAATAGTCACGTCACCAGCTATGAACCTAACTGGAAGGTCAATCAAGGTCAGGTTCTTGCTTCATGGACATGTCCCCACCGGCCTCCCAAATAACTGAATGCTCTCAGGCTTGAGCTGGTTATCTACATTTTATAAATAAATATTGTCTTAAGCAGGCTTAATTGGCTACTTAGCTACCAGAATAATTGTGTGTACACTGGAAGTAAATGAAGCAGACACAAACAAGACACTCACCTTTTCTCCCCTGAGGATCACGGCAGTTTTCATGGATGCACAGGCCCCAGGCTGACCAGGAAGATACTATACAGTCTGTAGAGCAAGGGATATTGCAGAGCTGAGAGGCTGAAGGGGCAGGTCCCAAACATAATGTCTTTTTCACAGGTCTAGAGACTAAAGGATAAAAATAAATAAATAAAATAATGGTCTATGTCACATTCAATGGATACCCCTAGAATTATTAATGTCTTTATTTATGTGCCTACCTTACCCACATCACCTTTCTGGTTAAAGAGTATATACAGGGGAGGAGCAAGATGGTGGAGGAGTAGGAGACCTAAATTTGGTCTGGTCCCAGAAATTGAGCTAGATAGGGATCAAACCATTCTGAACACCTACGAACTCAACAGGAGATTGAAGAAAAGAATAGCAGCAACTCTCTGAACAGAAAAGTGACCACTTTCTAAGGTAAGCCCTCTGGAGAAGTGAATCCGAGGTGATATTCAGGAGGATAGACAGCAGGGGAGGGGGCCCCATCGGCCGTTTCTGGCAAGTGATAGAGACATGGAGCACAAAATCGGAACTTTTAGAAGTCTGCTCCGCTGAGGGACATTGCACCAGTGGCTAAGCGGGCGGTGGAACCCTCGCTGGGACAGTGTGGTTTCAGGACCCTTGGGGTCACAGAAAGACTGGGGGTGCCTGAGTGCGGCAGAGCTCCCAGGTATCGGAGCGGGGAGGCCGGCTGCAGAGATGGAGCCGAGGAGTGGGCTCTCAGCTCGGGGGCTGCCATAAACTGAGATCTGCGGCACAGTCGGGCCCCTGCTCCTCCAGCAGGGACCCAACAAGCGGCAGATCCGGGGAGACACCCCTTCCTCCCCCGGGAGGAGCAGCGCAGGAGCGCACCGTTGGGTTTGGAGACTCCACCCGGGGTCGGGTGCCAGAGATAGAAATGCTTGGTCACAGGCTGGGTGAGCATGGAGTGCGGCCAGAGACTGGGGAGAGGGGGGTGATTGACGGCTTTTCTCTGGGGGCGCACTGAGGAGTGGGGCCCCGAGTTCTCGGCTCCTCCGGGGTGGAGACTGGGAGGCCGACATTTTCACTCTCGTCCTCCAAAGCTGGACAGAAAGCTTGCAGGGAACAAAAGCTCTGGAGAGGAACCCGAGCAGATTACTTAGCCCGGACCAGCAAGGGCGGGGCAATTCTGCCTCGGGCAAAGACATTTGGGAACCACGGCAGGAACCACGGCAACAACCCCTCCCCCAGAAGATCAGCAAGAATGGCCAGCCAAGACCAAGTTTACCCATCAATAAGAAAAGCAGAACGCCAGCACTAAGGGAATACTGCACAGAGAATTCATGGCTTTCTTTCCCATGATTCTTTAGTCTTTCAAAGTTAATTTTTTTTCTTTTTTTTTTTGAATTTTTCTTTTTCCCTTTTTCAACCTACATCTTATCAATCCCTTTTTTTAAAAATCTTTTTTATTTTTCATGATTAGAGTCATATTCTATCCCTTCATACTAGTTAACCTTATTTTTGGTATATATCTAAGTTGTTCTCTCTTTAAAATTTTGGGATACAATTTCTTCTAACACACCAAAATACATCCTAAATCTCTAGAATATGGCTTTGTACTAGTCTCCTACCTTATCACATTCTCTCCCCTTTTTTTTAAAATTTCTCTTCTTGCTTTTTTCAAGCAACTTCTTATCTTATAATTCCTTTTATAAAATCTTTTATAATTTTCATCTTTACAGTCATATTCCATCCCTTCATCGTATTTATCCTTATTTTTGTACATATATAAGCTTTTCTTTCTTTAAAATTTTGGGAGGAAGTTGCTTCTAACAGACCAAAATATGCCCAAAATCTAATGCGTGGAACTGATCTATTCACCAGCCTGATCATATCTGACCATATTCTTTTTTTTTTTTATCTTTTCCTTTTCCTTTTTTTTTCTTTTTTCTTTCTTTCTCTTTCTTTTCCCCCAGTTTCAGGTCTTTTCTGATTTGTTTAGTGTATATTTTTCTGGGGTCGTTGTTACCCTGTTAGCATTTTGTTCTCTCATTCATCTATTCTCTTCTGGACAAAATGACAAGATGTAAAAAATCACCTCAACAAAAAGAACTAGAGGCAGTACTGACTGCCAGGGACCTACTCAATACAGACATTAGTAAGATGTTGGAACTAGAGTTAAGAATGACAATTATAAAGATACTAGTTGGACTTCAAAAAAGCATGGAAGATATTAGAGAAACCCTTTCTGGAGAAATAAAAGAACTAAAGTCTAACCAAGTCGAAATCAAAATGGCTATTAATGAGGTGCAATCAAAAATGGAGGCTAGGATAAACGAGTCAGAAGAGAGAATTAGCGATATAGAACACCAAATGATGGAAAATAAAGAAGCTGAGAAAAAGAGAGATAAACAACTACTGGATCACGGGGGCAGAATCCGAGAGATAAGTGATACCATAAGACGAAACAATATTAGAATAATTGGGATCCCAGAAGAAGAAGAAAGAGAGAGGGGGCAGAAGGTATACTGGAACAAATTATAGCAGAGAACTTCCCGAATTTGGGGAAGGAAACAGGCATCAAAATCCAGGAGGCACAGAGAACCCCCCTCAAAATCAATAAAAATAGGTCAACACCCCGACATCTAATAGTAAAACTTGTGAGTCTCAGAGACAAAGACAAAATCCTGAAAGCAGCTCAGAAGAAGAGATATGTAACCTACAATGGTAGAAACATTAGATTGGCAACAGACCTAACCACAGAGACCTGGCAGCCCAGAAAGGACTGGCATGATATATTCAGAGAACTAAATGAGAAAAATATGCAGCCAAGAATACTATATCCACCTAGGCTGTCATTGAAAATAGAAGGAGAGATAAAAAGCTTCCAGGACAAACAAAAACTAAAGGAATTTGCAAACACAAAACCAGCCCTACAAGAAATCTTGAAAGGGGTCCTCTAAGCAAACAGAGAGCCTAAAAGCAACATAGATCAGAAAGGAACACAGACAATATACAGTAACAGTCACCTTACAGGCAATACAATGGCACTAAATTCCTATCTTTCAATAGTTACCCTGAATGTAAATGAGCTAAATGCCCCAATCAAAAGACACAGGCTATCAGACTGGATTAAAAAACAAGACCCATCGACATGCTGTCTACAAGAGACTCATTTTAGACCCAAAGACAGCCCCAGATCAAAAGTGAGGGGGTGGAAAACCATTTACCATGCTAATGGACACCAAAAGAAAGCTGGAGTGGCAATTCTTATATCAGACAAATTAGATTTTAAACCAGAGACTATAATAGGAGATGCGGAAGGAAACTATATCATACTTAAAGGGTCTATCCAACAAGATCTAACAATTGTAAATATCTATGACCCAAACATGGGAGCAGCCACTTATATAAGCCAATTAATAACAAAAGCAAAGAAACACATCGACAACAATACAATAATAGTGGGGGACTTTAACACCCCCCTCACTGAAATGGACAGATCATCTAAGCAAAAGATCAACAAGGAAATAAAGACTTTAAATGACACACTGGACCAAATGGACTTCACAGATATATTCAGAACATTCCATCCCAAAGCAACAGAATACACATTGTTCTCTAGTGCCCATGGAACATTCTCCAGAATAGATCACACATCCTAGGTCACAAATCAGGTCTCAACCAGTACCAAAAGATTGGGATCATTCCCTGCATATTTTCAGACCACAATGCTTTGAAACTAGAACTCAATCACAAGAGGAAAGTCAGAAAGAACTCAAATACATGGAGGCTAAAGAGCATCCTACTAAAGAATAAATGGGTCAACCAGGAAATTAAAGAAGAATTAAAAAAATTCATGCAAACCAATGAAAATGAAAACACAACTATTCAAAATCTTTGGGATGCAGCAAAGGCAGTCCTAAGAGGAAAGTATATAGCAATACAAGCCTTTCTCAAGAAACAAGCAAGGTCTCAAATAAACAACCTAACCCTACACCTAAAGAAGCTGGAGAAAGAACAGCAAATAAAGTGTAAACCCAGCAGAAGAAGAGAAATAATAAATAACAGAGCAGAAATCAATGAAATAGAAATAAAAGAACAGTAGAGCAGATCACGAAACTAGGAGCTGATTCTTGGAAAGAATTAATAAGATTGATAACCCCCTGCCCAGGCTTATCAAAAAGAGAAGAGAAAGGGCCCAAATAAATAAAATCATGAATGAAAGAGAAGAGGTCACAACCAACACCAAAGAAATACAAACAACTCTAAGAACATACTATGAGCAACTCTATGCCAGCAAATTAGATAATCTGGAAGAAATGGATGCATTCCTAGAGATGTATCAACTACCAAAACTGAACCAGGAAGAAATAGAAAACCTGAACAGACCTATAACCACTAGGAAACTGAAGCGGTAATCAAGACTCTCCCAACGAACAAGAGCCCAGGGCCAGACAGCTTCCCAGGGGAATTCTACCAAACATTTAAAGAAGAATTAATACCTATTCTTCTGAAACTGTTCCAAAAAATAGAAATGGAAGGAAAACTTCCAAACTCGTTTTATGAGACCACCATTACCTTGATCCCAAAATCAAAGATCCCATCAAAAAGGAGAATTACAGACCAATATCCCTGATGAACATGGATGCAAAAATTCTAACCAAAATACTAGCCAATAGGATCCAACAGTACATTAAAAGGATTATTCACCACGACCAAGTGGGATTTATCCCTGGGCTGCAAGGTTGGTTCAACATCCGCAAATCAATCAATGTGATACAATACATTAACAAAAGAAAGAACAAGAATCATATGATCCTCTCAATAGATGCAGAAAAAGCTTTTGACAAAGTACAGCATCCTTTCTTGATCAAAACTCTTCAGAGTATAGGCATAGAGGGTACATACCTCAATATCATAAAAGCCATCTATGAAAAACCCACAGCCAATATCATTCTCAATGCTGAAAAACTGAGAGCTTTTCCCCTAAGCTCAGGAACATGGCAGGTATGTCCACTATCACCACTGTTTTTCAACATAGGTCTAGAAGTCATAGCCACAGCAATCAGACAACAAAAAGAAAAGGTATCTGAATCAGTAAAGAAGTCAAACTCTCACTCTTTGCAGATGATATGATACTTTATGTGGAAAACCCAAAGACCACCCCAAAACTGCTAGAACTCATACAGGAATTCAGTAAAGTGGCAGCATATAAAATCAATGCACAGAAATCAGTGGCATTCCTCTACACCAAGAAGACAGAAGAAAGAGAAATTAAGGAGTCGATCCCATTTACAATTGCACCCAAAACCATAAGATACCTAGGAGTAAATCTAACCAAAGGGGCAAAGAATCTATACTCAGAAAACTATAAAATACTCATGAAAGAAATGGAGGAAGACACAAAGAAATGGAAAAACGTTCCATGCTCATGGATTGGAAGGACAAATACCGTGAAGATGTCAATGCCACCTAGAGCAATCTACACATTCAGTGCAATCCCCATCAAAATACCATCCACTTTTTTCAAATAAATGGAACAAATAATCCTAAAATTTGTATGGAACCAGAAAAGACCCCGAATAGCCAGAGGAATGTTGAAAAAGAAAAGCAAAGCTGGTGGCATCACAATCCCGGACTTCAAGCTCTATTACAAAGCTGTCATCATCAAGACAGTATGGTACTGGCACAAAAACAGACACATAGATCAATGGAACAGAATAGAGAGCACAGAAATGGACCCTCAACTCTATGGTCAACTCATCTTTGACAAAGCAGGAAAGAATGTCCAATGGAAAAAAGACAGTCTCTTCAACAAATGGTGTTGGGAAAATTGGACAGCCACAAGCAGAAGAATGAAACTGGACCACACACAAAAATAGACTCCAAATGGTTGAAAGACCTCAATGTGAGACAGGAATCCATCAAAATCCTAAAGGAGAACACAAGCAGCAACCTCTTCAACCTCAGCCACAGCAACTTCTTCCTAGAATCATCGCCAAAGGCAAGGGAAGCAAGGGCAAAAATGAACTATTGGGACTTCATCAAGATAAAAAGCTTTTGCACAGCAAAAGAAACAGGCAACAAAACCAAAAGAAAACCGACAGAATGGGAGAAGATATTTGCAAATGACATATCAGATAAAGGGCTAGTATCCAAAATCTATAAAGAACTCATCAAACTCAACACCCGGAGAACAAAGAATCCAATCAAGAAATGGGCAGAAGACATGAACAGACATTTTTCCAAAGAAGACATCCAAATGGCCAACAGACACATGAAAAAGTGCTCAACATCGCTCGGCATCAGGGAAATCCAAATCAAAACCTCAATGAGATACCACCTCACACCAGTCAGAATGGCTAAAATTAACAAGTCAGGAAACGACAGATGTTGGCGGGGATGCGGAGAAAGGGGAACCCTCCTACACTGTTGGTGGGAATGCAAGCTGGTGCAGCCACTCTGGAAAACAGTATGGAGGTTCCTCAAAAAGTTGAAAATAGAGCTACCATATGATCCAGCAATTGCACTACTGGGTATTTACCCCAAAGATACAAAAGGAATGAAATCTTGCCATTTGCAATGACATGGATGGAACTGGAGGGTATTATGCTGAGCGAAATAAGTCAATCAGAGAAAGGTATGTATCATATGATCTCACTGATACGAGGAATTCTTAATCTCAGGAAACTAACTGAGGGTTGCTGGAGTGGTGGGGAGTGGGAGGGTTCGGGTGGCTAGGTGATAGACATTGCGGAGGGTATGTGCTATGGTGAGCCCTGTGAATTGTGTAAGACTGATGAGTCACAGACCTGTACCTCTGAAACAAATAATACATTATATGTTAAAAAAAAAGAAGAAGAGGGGTGCCTGGGTGGCTCAGTCGTTGGGTGTCTGCCTTCGGCTCAGGTCATGATCCCTGGGGTTCTGGGATCGAGCCCCACATCGGGCTCCCTGCTCTGTGGGAAGCCTGCTTCTCCTTCTCCCACTCCCCCTGCTTGTGTTCCCTCTCTCGCTCTGTCAAATAAATAAATAAAATCTTTAAAAAAAAAGAAGAAGAAGAAGAAGATAGTAGGAAGGGAAAAATGAAGGGGGGGAAATTGGAGGGGGAGACAAACCATGAGAGACTATGGACTCTGAGAAACAAACTGAAGGTTCTAGAGGGGAGGGGGTGGGGGGATGGGTTAGCCTGGTGATGGGTATTAAAGAGGGCATGTACTGGGCGCTGGGTGGCTCAGTTGGTTAAGCGACTGCCTTCGGCTCAGGTCATGATCCTGGAGTCCCAGGATCGAGTCCCGCATCGGGCTCCCTCCTTGGCAGGGAGTCTGCTTCTCCCTCTGACCCTGCCCCCTCTCATGTGCTCTCTCTCATTCTAATAAATGAAATCTTCAAAAAAGAAACTATTAAAGAGGGCATGTACTGAATGGCACTGGGTGTTATACATAAACAATGAATCATGGAACACTACATCAAAAACTAATGATGTAATGTATGGTGATTAACATAACACAATAAAAAAATGAATAAATATTTTGAGTAAGAAAAAAATTAAAAATAAAAAATATGTAAAAAAATAAAGAGTATATACAAAAAAACCCATAAACATTCTCTAATACTTGCTTATCTCTACACTACTAGCATTTGGGGTGAGAAAAGGTAAAAAAAAAAAAAAAAAAGACAGCAACAAAGGGCATGCACTTGAGTTTCCTGCTTCACAGAGTAGTCCCTGGGAATTCAAGAGAGGACTGGAAAAAATATAGATACAAATTATCTAGAGTTATGATTTAAAAAAAAATAAATGGCTTTGTGAAATTTCAAGATGAGTCAATCTTGACTATATAAATGACTAGTTTGCTGCGAAAAAATCAAAATCGAACCCCTGAGGTGGGGTGTTTAGCATAACCAATCTACTGCTGTTACTCCCCTGAGGGGTGGAGCTCTCAAAGACACAGAAGAAAAAATGTTCTTAGAAAAGAAGAAAAATCAGGATCTGTGACTGCAGAATAAGCCCTTTGAAGTCAGTTTCATTAGTGAGGCTTTCCAGAAGCACAAGGAATGTCCGAGAAGCCATGGGGTGACACCAAATTAGGAGCCTTCCAGCCCTTCCTGGTGCACCTGCACCCAGATTGCGCCCAGAACTGGGTCACTTCAGGATGCAGTGACCATCTGGCCATGAGTGGCACTCACCAAGTGCCTTCTCCATGCAGATCTACTCCGGGCACCATGAAAATACACAGATGAAGGAGATGAGATCCTGATTCTCATGGAGATTATAACAGGATAGGAGTTAAGACAGAAATGACACAATAAAAGAAGAGCCAAGGGGCTCCTGGGTGGCTCAGTCATTAAGCGGTTGCCTTTGGCTCAGGTCATGATCTCAGGGTCCTGGAATCGAGCCCCGCATTGGGCTCCCCGCTCAGCGGGAAGCCTGCTTTTCCCTCTCCCACTCTCCCTGCTTATGTTCCTTCTCTCACTGTCTCTCTCTCAAATAAATAAATAAATAAATAAATAAATAAATCTTTAAAAAAATAAAAAATAAAAAAAAGAAGAGCCAAATGCAAAACTATGTTTGCGCCGAGTGAGCCCACACTACAGTGGTTTTGGAGCAGTTCAGAGCTTGTGAACAAATGGTTTAAGTTCAGATGGTTTTATCTTATGAACTGGCTTGTACTATTGTCTAAATATTTCCCATATGTCATGTCCACCCCGCTAAGCAGATTAGAAGTGCTTCAAAGACAAAGACGAGTGTGACAGGGCTGGTGGTAAATCACACCATCTACTTTGCTTCTTCACTCTTTACATGGATGTCAGTTAAATCTGGTAAAGACGGCAATAAATTGCAGCTCTGACCAGCAGGGAAACAAAAGCAAAAAAAAAAAAAAAATACTGTTTTCAAGAAGTTGTAACCCACGGGGGAAGAAGTGTTCCTAATGAACAGTAGGGCAGTTTGAGGTGCTTATGAGGGCGAACGGGAAAAACAAAAGGTCATGAAGAATAATGTTTTGTTTGCAACTAATTCTTGTATATTTTGCCAAAAGGATTTGACCTGACTTAAAGTAAAAGACAGGGGTAAAGCAAGATGGTCAGTGTAAATGTCAAAGTTCACAAGCCATGTGGAGGAGGCAGGGACATGAAGAGAGAATAGATACTGAGGGTGATTGAGGGGTTACCTGGGGAGGCTGAGGAGAGGTGATGATCAGAGATTGTGTTGGCCAGAACGACAGTGAGATGTGGGTTTGGAGTGACTGGGACTGGGAGGTACATATGACACTGGTGGATTGTGGATAAAGAAGACCCTGTGATATACTTCAATAAGATGAAAACAAAGAAAGAAGAAGAAGGCCACCCACCCCCACCACCACCACGACCACCACCTGTGATTTGGGGAAGGGCCCTGTGATTCCTTCCCCAGGAGTGAGCAAGAGAAGACACACAAGACTGCTATTCACTGAATACATTATGCATTCATTCCAAAACCATTAGTACCCACTTTAAATCAGACCTTCTTGGATGGTGTCTGCTTTCAAGGAGCTCTCAATCAAGAAGGGTAAGTCAAGTAGCACATTAACAAAATTGATGGAAAGTGATGCTTCAGAGCATCGCTGGAATGGAAAGCTGTACAGCCAGAGGTCTTAAGACAGAAGTGCCTTTGGGTCGGGGCTCATGCTTGTTAGCATGTGTTCTCACAAACTCTAATGTTAGTTTCCCCCCAAAAAACTAAGTAGTGATGGAAAAGGAAGTAGGACTTGTAAACTAATCAATCTACTTATTTAATAAACATTTTTAGTGCATGCCGGGTACTGGTTATAAATGAATTCTTTTAACCTGCACAACTTTGAGATATATGTTCTTACTATCTCAAATTAAAAATGGGGGTCCTGCAATGTTTACTCACTTGCTCACATTCTTAATTAGTCAGGAGCAGAGTTGAGATTGGGATCCAGCCAGCCTGGCTCCAGAGTCTGTGCTCTTAACCACTGTATAATATGTGGTCTTATTATAGGTCATTCAACCTATACTGGTAAGTACCTACCATCAGTCAACACTGTGCTAGGTGCTGAACCAGAGCAGAGAATAAAAAAGACAAGGTCCCAGTCTGCATGGAACCCATATTTCCGTGTGACTTGATACTAACCATACAAGAATTCATGAGCCCCAACAACAAGACTGGAAAGCTGTTACTGCTGCTTCTGTTTCCTTTGTCATGGCTGTCTTACTGCAACACCAGACAGATTTCAGGTGTCTGATGATCAATGCTGAGAAGATACCCCAAACCCCTCAGGTCCAAGACCCAGCAGACACTTGCTGCTACAACTTTTGTACTTAACATGGAACCCTGCCATTGAAACTAATCAATCTACCAGTGCAGCACCTGGGCCCACAAGAGGCCTTCACTAATCTCATTAGAAGCTCCTGAATGTCTGTCTTCAGATAGGCAGTGCAGTTGGAAAGAGACTGGGAACATCTCTTGTGTCAAGGACAATGTTTTTACAGACCATTATTTTTATCTGGCTTATTTTTAGAGAGCTATTGGGAATGTTTGGGATTAGGGGGTTAAGTCCCTCACGGTCCGCACTGATAAGTACTTAACCATCAATCAGTTCACTGTTGGATATTAGGGATAATTGTACTCCTAAGATACGGAAGTCAGGAGAGACATGGTGTGCTAGAGAGGAGCTGTGGGGGGGTGTTCCCTGGAGACTATTCAGTGACATAATTAGGAGGCCCAGGGGTGGGAGTGAGGCCATTTGTCAGAGCACTCATGCCTCTTTAGCACCTACTGCTTTGACAGACAGTAGATCTTAATCCATATAGATAAATTCTTCCAGTCCCAGGCGACATGTCTAAGATGCTTCATTTAGGCACTGAATCAATGTACTTGGGCCAACCTATCTCTATCTCAGACCCTCTGGGCTACATTTGTTCTAGAAATAAATCATAAATAAGTCACAAAGCACTTACCAGCTTCAGACTACTTAGGTAGTTTTCTCCCCAAGAACAGCAAACACAGAATATCTCTATGCTTATTGGCTATTTAGAGCTAGAAGGGCTAATTTAGCTTAATTCGTCAATTTTACTGAAACCCTGAGCTTCAAAGACATTAGATAGTTTCTCCAAATTCACTCAGCAAGTCCAGGGCAAAGCAAGACCTAAGCCTTGTGCCAGGCGGCTGACTCAACTCTACCTGCCCCTGTTGGTTTTCCTTCCATGGAATGAAGCCATCAGACAGGACATACAAGGTTGTATGCACCGAGGCTATTTTGTTGATGAATCACAGTGACCACAGTGGAGGCAGTCAGTGACACAACAGACCCAAGACGTCCACGAAGGCTGCAAACTCACAATAACCTTTTATATAAAACCCAAATCCTTCCCCTACTTCATCGCTACTTTTAAACTCCTCCAAATACTTATCCAGACCTCCCCCACCAAGGAGGAGGTAGTGAGACTGAACTTTGCTCCACTCAAATGACTATTTCCTTCTTTTATTTGTGGCAATTCACATTGTAATATAATCATCTTGGCAGGTGGATAGGATGTGCGGACGACATGGACCACCTGGATTTGGACGGTTTGTGTAGTTTACTTGGCCAAACTCCAGCCATGATGTTTATAGAAAGAATTGCTGTTTTTCTACTCATCTGAAACCTTTTCTCTAGATATACTGACTGAAATAACTTTATTTCTATTTACCAACTCTGTCATCTCTGATGCAATTAATCCTTGCTCTAATCAGTGCAGGTTTGTGTTTGTCTCTTTTATACCAGATGTTTTGTTTTGTTTTTTAAAGATTTATTTATTTATTTATTTGACAGAGAGAGAGCAGGGGGAGGGGCAGAGGGAGAGGGAGAGCAGCAGACTCCCCGCAGAGCAAGGAGCCCCACGTGGAGCTCGATCTCATGATCCCAAGATCATGACCTGAGCTGAAACCAAGAGTCAGATGCCTAACCAACCAGGCCACCTAGGCACCCCCCAGATGCCTTTTAGACCATGTCACCTTGATGCCTTCTGTCATTCATGTGCTGATCAACTGCCTGACTAGATAAGCAGCTACCCAAGGTCTTTTTTTTTTTTTTAATTTTATTATGTTATGTTAGTCATCATACAATACATCATTAGTTTTTGATGTGGTGATCCACGATCCATTGTTTTCATATAACACCAGTGCTCCATGCAGTACGTGCCCTCCTTAATACCCATCACCGGGCTAACCAATCCCCCCTCCCCCCTCCCCTCTAAAACCCTGTTTGTTTCTCTGAGTCCATAGTCCCTCATGGTTCATCTCTCCCTCTGATTTCCCCCCTTCATTTTTCCCTTCCTTCTCCTAATGTCCTCCATGCTATTCCTTATGTTCCACAAATAAGTGAAACCATACGATAATTGACTTTCTCTGCTTGACTTATTTCACTTAGCATAATCTCCTCCAGTCGAATCCATGTTGATGTAAAAGTTGGGTATTCATCCTTTCTGAAGGCTGAGTAATATCCCATTGTATATATGGACCACATCTTCTTTATCCATTCATCTGTTGAAGGGCATCTCGGCTATTTCCACAGTTTGGCTATTGTGGACATTGCTGCTATGAACATTGGGGTGCATATGGCCCTTCTTTTCACTACATCTGTGTCTTTGGGGTAAATACCCAGGAGTGCAATTGCTGGGTCATAGGGTAGCTCTATTTTTAAATTTGCAGGCAGCAAAGTCAGTCCCTAAAGAGACTTCTCATGGCCACAAAGTGTTAAAGAGCCAAAATAACTTTCAACTCAGAAACTGAGATTGCTACATAGTGGTAGCTTTCCAAGTACTAGGGGATATATTATAATATTATAAGTGATTGTACATATGCAATAGTCATTAATACTTTGAATATTCTGGTCCTAACCTGGCATTTTTCATTTGCAATAAGAAATTATTACATTGACCTGCCTTATAAGAAATGTGAAAGTCTGCTACTAATGATTGCAAAGTTGTCTTAAATAATGAACTGCTCCATGAACAGAATGCTAATTAACAAAAGGGAAAATATGCTGGGTAGGTGATATGTTTAATGTTAAAAAAACAAACACACACAAAACTGTTCTTATTCTAGAAATGTACAATATTCATGATTTTCCTTAATGACAAAGTGATTTCAGATGAGCATACAAATTCAATCAAAAGGACTGGTAATTAAGAAGAAAAATGCCTGTTGTGACATTAGTATGTGACTGCCATTGTAAAGAAAAATGAGGACCTTCACATTTTATTTTTTGAGACTAAATCAAGCTCTAATTTGAATAAACACAGAAATAAGTTGGCAAAGGTTCAATATAAGTATATCATCCCCCACCCCTACTGATGACCATTTTGTAAGACCTTAATTTCAATGCCTCTTAATACCTCAAGAAGAAATTAAACTGAAATTGCATCATAATAATATTTAATTAATAATAATTAATAACCTGTTACTCTTTCTGTAATTAAAAAAGTGAGTTATATTTGCTTAAAGTAAAAAGAGCTATCACAGGAGTCAATGATGTTTTCTTGTCTTTTAACATATCTATTATTGGATGAAAAATCAAGTCAGTCTTTGAAAATTCAGAAAGTGTTTGAGGTAATTCTGCCATGGCATAATGGAGCTCACCTTTCCCTCTGTACAGAAAGAAGTGTCTTGAAGATGGTCAAGGAATTAGTCACAAGATATTCATTTTTTTCCTAGTATTTTCAAGGAAGTGGAGATGGAAAAAAAATAAATAAAGGTGATGCTACTTCCTGGGGACTCAAAATCTGGACTATTTTGCTGCTTTTTATCTTCGTGATACCAAAATCCTCCTGCAAATAATACATTCCATCTTCAGTTGATTTTACATAAGATATTTGATTTCTAGAATGACATCAACCTTCACAAAGAAGCTAGACAAAAAAAGTTATATTTATTTCAACTTTCCAAATCAAATGCAGGTACTGTAAATCCCAAAGGGAATTCTCATTCAAAGCTTAGAACCCCCTCATTCCATGGGCTCTCCAAGAACAACCATAATAGAAATAGCAATTGCTAAGATTTAATTCAAAACTAATGAAAGAGCCTACTTATGTAAAAATGCTGCTTTCTAAATGATTTTTGAGAAACAATATTGCCTCTGACATATTCATTTAGGGAGTATACTGACTTGGCAGAAATTCAATCCACCTTACTGCTAAAATAAATAGGCCTCTTCTACAGACTGAAGGAGTCAAATGGTTGAAGGGGAAAGATAAATAATATCACAATTTTAACCAGAAAGCTATTTTCCTTCAAGAAGCTTCATGTATTATTTCAATTGCCTTTTGCCACTGGGATTTGCAAAATAATGGATCATTCTTTTAACTTAGCGGATAGAATAAAAGCAATCTGTCTTCTAGCACTTATAGGCAGCTTAAAGAATTAAATCACATCTCATCCTATTATACCTAATAAAGCTTAATTTTAGCCATATTGTGACTCTCTTGGCAAAGTTCCATGCAATACAACTTGGCAGGAAGATGCATGTGTATGTACCACAAATTTAATACCTAAAAATAATTCCTGCAATTAGAAATAATTATGGGAAATGTGACCACATATCAAAGAGTTTTCCAAATTTCATTCATTTCATAAAGCCAATCAGAAAATGCCTAGTGATTTTCTTAATGCTACAGAGTAACAACACTCTAGGTAAAGATGGAAAACAATATTCTGAATACAAATGAAGGCAAAATAAATGAGGTACCTGTACAATTCTGGAAAGAAATCAGAATCAATATCCAACAATTACACAATATAGCAGCCTTTGGGCCCAATATTCATATATTTCTATTATCATATAGTCTCACCTCTGTTCCCTTTTTTAAGAATTTCTTTCTGATTGTTTCTCAGCCTTTTAGCTCAGAGCTAAATGGATTCATCACATATTTCCATGGCTCCTGGCTAGAATCTTTTTTTTGACTACAGTGCTTCTAAATATCTGTTTCTTTTTCTTGAAGTTGGAATCTATATGCTGATATTTTCATTGCAATAGCAAGAGACAATTCCATTAACCAATAAGATACGCTATTTTCTGATGCATTCACAGAATAGACAATTTAATACAGCTGACACACTGTATAATTTTATGAATATTTTACCTAAATACTAATCATATTATTAAAAAGTTGTCTTAAGGGGCGCCTGGATGGCTCAGTCGTTAAGCATCTGCCTTCGGCTCAGGTCATGATCCCAGGGTCCTGGGATCAAGCCCCGCATCGGGTTCCCTGCTCAGCGGGGAGCCCGCTTCTCCCTCTCCCACTCCCCCTGCTTGTGTTCCCTCTCTCGCTGTGTCTCTCTCTGTCAAATAAATAAATAAAATTAAAAAAGAAAAGTTGTCTTAAGAAGTTGCATACTATATTTTTTTACATTTATATACTCATCAGAACAAAATAGGCTATAAGATCAAAAGGACAGTGGTTTATATTTTAAAGTATTATAATTGTCTTCTATGAAGTCTTAATTTGCAAGAGAAAGCATTGAAAAATAATGAGGATAATTATTTGATTTAAAAACGCAGTTAGTTGATTCTATATTAAAAGCAGCATGGATGCATTTCTAGCTTACTAGACGCAAATAATTCTGAAAGTGTTATTACCTATTTTCTGATTCTGAAAGTGTTATTACCTATTTTTAAAAGACTAGGTGAGTTGAATTGTTCAAAATAAAATAGATTTTTACAACATAAAAACAGATATAGTTGCATGCAATAATCATTTTGTTTTTTTAACATTTATATTTTCTTAATTCAGGTGCTCTAACAAATACTGTTTTGTTCAACCCAATGAAGCTCGAAGGTAAGACACATTTATTACGACTAATATTATTTTGGAGGTGGGGAACCCTGAAAGAATAGTAGTGGTTGTTCAGAAAATTTTTAGACCTTTGGTAGCTCGAAATCCTTAATGTAGTGAACTCAGCACAAAAGTTAGGGAGCCTTCAGGGGCTCTCTACGGGAGATTACACAGAATCATGAAGCATCTCACCTGAGGACCAGCACCCCTATCCAGAACCATCTTGCTTCAAATCTGACTCAACAGAATCCAAACAGGACATATGCTCCTAATACCATCATTTCTGCTCTCTGACAGATTACCTGTCCTGAGAACAAAGACAAGACCACATCTTGTAGGTCACCAGCAAAAACCAATTTTGTTCTCTCTACTTAACACTGATGGCCAACTATTCATATAAGACATGTCTCATCTAGAGTTATTTTCTTCTCTTATATTTGTAATGATCAAAAACATTATAAGAGAGAATGCTACATTTTTAAAGAAGAGAAACCTCTCATTTTTTTTTTTTCCTGAATTGGTACTCATGGTCTGAGGAAGTTTTATGTCAAAGGGTAACCAGCCAGATCCTAAAGAAAATGGTAGCCTACTTGGAATATTCCTTCCTTTTAGAGATATGCTCCCTCATGGAATCTAGGAATGGAAAAGATTCTTAATGATATCTTATACAATATCCTATTTATACAAATGAGAAAATCAAGGCCTAAAGCAGTTATATGACTTGTTCAAGACCAACAGGTAGTGTAAGTATCAACTTAGAATCCCGTCCTGATATTTAGTTGATTCATTTACGCTGCCTCTAGTTAAAAATTAAAAAATAAAAGTAAAAAATCCTTAATTAACCTTATCATATCCCATTCACATTTATACTTTATATACATTTAAGCCATGTTTTTTTCTTTTTTTAAAAGCTTTTATTTATTTTTATTAGAGAGAGAGCACGCATGAGCCAGGGGAGGGGCATAGAAGCAGACTCACCACTGAGCAGGGAGCCTGACATGGGACTTGATCCCAGGACCCTGAGATCATGACCTGAGCCAAAGGCAGACGCTTAACCAACTGAGCCACCCAGGTGCCCCAGGGATATTTTATTCTGCAGATGACATTCTTCTCTATGAAATGGGTATTTCTTCTCCTTCTCAATTAGATGGCAAAAACCCAGTTTTTAGAACTGGATCACTTACTTCTTACCTGGGAATCATTATTAGCAAGTTTTCAGCTAGTCAAGTTCCTATCACCAAGAAAAACATATACAGCACTTCTTTTTTTTTTTTTTTCCAATAAGCAGTTTGAAGAAACATTCCACCTATGATGAAAGGCTGTGTAGACATTAAATAATAATACATGAATTGAGTTAAATCCCCACAGTAATACAGATTCTACAAGAACATGTGCTGTTCTGCTCACCACTGCAACTCCAACCCATCACTCACAGCCAGGTAGCGGGCATCCAAGAAATACTAAATAAATACATCAACAAATTAATGTGCTTATGTGAGTTTCAATTCTAACCCAGATGTTAAATAAAAAAAGAAGTTTGGTAGCAAATATTTGGTGAACATTTGATAGGGTATGAGGATACTCAGAGAACCCTGATATATACAGGGTTCTACATAGCGTTGGACAGGTTGAACCTGCAAAAGATCACCTTGCCAGAGGGCAGGTAGGGGCTGAACAGTCTGTGCTCCTCTTGCAAATTACACCCTCTGGTTCATACCCAGAAGCCTATCTTTTTCCAATACCTCCACCCAGAGCGGGAGACTTTTTGTAATTCACAGAACAATGCAGTTTATGCCGCCTACAATTCATATACAATCTTCCTTTTTTTTTTTTTTTTTTTTTTTAGAGAGAGAGAGACAGGGGGTGGAAGGGGCAGCAGAGGGAGAGGGAGAGAGAATCTTAAGCCCAGAGATTTTTTTTTTTTTAAACCTGAGAGATACATATTTTAAAAAGAAAAAAATTCAGGTGACTGATCAAGAAATATCCCACACCAATGAAAACACAGTAGATGGAAAAACTAATCAGTAATAGATTCTTAGGGTCTGAGACTAGCCACTACAGTTTACTAGAAATAAGACGCTGAGACACAGAGTGACAAGTGGCCAGTGGAGCTCCGAGTGAGGTTAATAGAGGTATGCATTGAAGGTCAGAATGTTAAATTTATTTGTTAATGATTCCAAAGTCCAAAAATTTAAATAGAAGCAGTGTGAAAGTGTCCACAATAAGCGACTTTCCCTTTGTAACCTCTTAGCAATATGCAGTGTAATTTTAAAAGGAAAGACTATATTCTTCACAAAAGGAAATATTCTGGAAGCAGAAAAGACCTACTTAACACAAATCACTGTCAAATAAGACATGCCAACTGAGCTGAAATTGCAATAAAGTGGCAAACTTCTAACCGCCCCCCTTCCCACCCCACTGCCTGTTTCTTCAAGGCAAAGCAGCTATTATTAACACCCAACCCTTTTTCTAAGCACTGCTACAAAGCCCCAGAGAAGAGAGCATAATCCTGTATCTTGGTGAGTCTACCATTTGATCAGCTGAATTAGATTTACACTAATGAAAACTAGGGATTATTATCAAATAGGTATGAATTAGGGCATTCATGTGCCTAGAGTCAATTGTACATGACACAGGTATTCCCAGGAGAAAAAAGATCAGGAGAGAAATTCTGAAAAAACATGGGATGACCTGCGCATAATCACAAAGTTGTTCCATAGGCCCTTCTTTTTTTCCTTTTTTTTTCCTTTTTTTTCCTTCCTTCCTTCCTTCCTTCCTCCCTCCCTCCCTCCCTTCTTCCCTCTGTCTCCTTCTTTTTTGTGTATGGTTCACACACAATGTTATATTAGTTTCAGGCATACAGCATAGTGATTCAACAACTGTCTATGCTATGCTATGTTCACAAGTATAGCTACGATCTGTTGGTGTCTCATTTTTTAAGATCCCAGGCACACGCAGCATCCTCTTGCTGCCTTTTGGCCAACATATACACATTGGGGTGGGGGGGAACACAGGCCTGGGTTTCTCAATGCCCTGAAGTTACTATTCTTTCTACTCCATATTAAATTTCTATTCTTACCATGTAACTGATCCCATTTTGTATTTTATAACCTGACATTCGAGGACATCAAAGGGAAAAAATTCTTATATAATGAAATTGTTTCAATATATTGTACACCTGAAACTAAGATAATGCTGTATGTTAACTAACTGGAATTAAAATGAAAACTTAAAAAAATGAAATTGCTCTTTTAAATAAAAATGCAAAAATCCAAATGATAATCATTGAAAAATATTCCTTCTGGTACTATATCCATGGGACCACAAATTGAATCTAGCAGCACATTAAAACATTGAAAGAATTAAGAAATTAAAAGAGCAAGATTTTTTCTTCCCTAAAAATGCAGGGATGGCTCAATATTGGGGTATTTGTAAATAAAACTTAATGCATGGATAGATGGAGAAAGAAACTCAAAAGCTCATCTCAGGGTTGCCTGGGTGGCTCAACTGGTTGAGTGTCTGACTCTTGGTTTTGGCTCAGGTCCTGATCTCATGGGTTGTGGGATGAATCCCCAAGTCACGCTCAGTGGGGAGTCGACTTGGAGATTCTCTCCCTCTGCCCCTCCCCCCCAATAAATAAATAAATCTTTAAATAAAAATGCTCATCTCATTGTGTGTGTGTGTGCATGTGTGTGTATAACAATATACGGTATAATATGGTGTAACATGTGATATAATATATAAATATCTATTTGTATGTAAATTCCACAACCATTAATAATCAAATACCCAAATCCCTAAAACAAAGAAACAAACTTAATAAATGCCATCTAACATAAATCACAACTCGATCACATTTAGAATGAAAAACTCTACATATTTAAGTCATAAACAAGGCAAGGATACCAGCTAACATTTTATGACCTACTATTGTACTAGATTTCCTAGACAGTGCATTACAATTTAAAAAGACATAAAAGTTATAACTATTAAATGAGAAAAGATAAATGTTACATTTTTAAAACTTGTTTTTAAATTTTGAGTATAGTTGATATACAGTGTTACATTTCAGGTGTACAACACACTGATTCAACAACTTTATACAATATGCTATGCTCACCACAAGTGTAGCCACCAAATGTCACCATACATTATACAGTACTGTTATAATATCATTGACTATATTCCCTACGCTGTGCCTTTTATTCTTGTGACTTATTCATCCCATAACTGGAAGCCTGTATGCCCCACTCCCCTTTACCAAATTTGCCCATCCCCCTATTACCCTCCCCTCTGGCAACCACCTGTTTGTTCTCTATACTTATAGGTCTCATTCTACTTTTTGTTTATTCATTTGTTTTTTTTTTAGAGTCCATATGGGGGTGAAATCATATGGTATTTGTCTTTTTCTGTCTGACTTATTTCAATTAGCATTAGACCCTCTGGTTCCACTGATGTTTTCTCAAATTGCAAGATCTCATTCTTTTTTATGGCTGAGTAATACTCCATTGTGTTATCTTTTTTATCCATTCATCTACTAATGGACACTTAGGTTGCTTCTGTATCTTGGCTATTGGAAATAATGTTGTCATAAACACAGGAGTACATAGATATTCTCAAATTACCATTTTTATTCTCTTTGGGTAAATATCCAATAGTGGAATTATTAGATCATATGGTATTTCTATCTTTAATTTTCTGAGGAAACTCCATACTGTTTTCCACAGTGGCTACACCAATTTACATTTCCCACCAACAGTGTATGAGTGTTCCTTTTTCTACATATTCGATCCAGTATTTGTTATTTCATGTCTTTTTGACTTTAGACATTCTGACAGGTGTAAAGTAATATCTCTTTGTGGTTTGATTTGCATTTTCCTGATGATTAGTGATGAGCATCTTTTCATGGGTCTGTGGGCCATTTGCATGTCTTTTTTGGAAATATGTCTATTTAGGTTCTCTGCCCATTTTTTAAAATCAGATTGCTTGTTTTGTTTGTTTGTATGTTTTGTTTTGTTTTGGTGTTGAATTGTGTAAGTTCTTTATATGTTTTAAATATTAATCCCTTCTGAAATATATTGTTGTCAAATATCTTTTGCCAATCAGTAGGTTGCCTTATTGTTTTGTGGATGGTTTCTGTCTTCATGTAAAAACTTTTAATTTTCATGTGATCCTAATAGTTTATTTTTTCTTTTACTTACCTTGCCTTAGGATACACAACTAAAAAATATTTCTACAGCCAATGTCAGAGAAATTACTGCTTGGATTCTCTGCTAGAATTTTTATGGTTTTAGGTCTCACATTTAGGACTTCTATACAGTTTGAGCAGTTTGAGTTCATTTTTGTGTGTGGTGTTAAAAAGTGGTCCAGTTTCATTTTCTTTACATGTAGCTATCCAGTTTTCCTAGCACCATTTATTGAAGAGACTGTCTTTTCTCCATTGCATATTCTTGCCTCCTTTGTCATAGATTAATTGACCATATAATTGTGGGTTTATTTCTGGCTGTCTTTTCTATTCCATTGATCTATGTGTCTATGGACACATGAAATGAATGAAATGAATGAAAACTTTCATTACCACAGTTTTGTAGTATATCTTGGTATCTCCAGCTTTGTTTTTCTTTTCTCAAGAATGCATCGGCTATTCAGCAACTTTGTGGTCCCATACAAATTTTAGTATTATTTGTTCTAGTTCTAGTTCTAATGAAAAATGTTGTTGGTATTTTGATAGGGATTGCATTGAATTTGTAGATCGTGTTGGGTAGTATGGACATTTTAACAATATTAATTCCAATCCAGGAGCATGGGATATCTTTACATTTGTTTGTGTCATCTTCAATTTCTTTCACCAGGGTTTTATAGTTTTCAAAGTATGGATCTTTCACCTCCTTAGTTAAGTTTATTCTAAGGTATTTTATTCTTTTTTGTGCAATCATAAGTGGGATTGTTTTCTTAATTACTCCTTCCGCTACTTCACTATTAGTGCATAGAGATGCAACCAATTTCTATGTATTAATTTTATATTCTGCAACTTTACTGAATTCTTTTACTTCTATTTTTTTTTCTTTTGGTAGAGTTGTTAGGATTTTCTATGTAAGTATCATGTCATCTGCAAGTACTGACAGTTTAACTTCTTCTTTACCAATATGGATGCCTCCTATTTCTCTTTCTTATCTGATTGCTGTGGCAAGGTCTTCCACGACTATGTTAAATAAGTGGTGAGAGTAGACATCTTTGTCATGTTCCTGATCTTAGAGGAAACGCTCTCAGTTTTCCACCATTGAGTATGATGTTAGCTGTGGGTTTTTTGTACATGGCCTTTGCTATGTTAAGGTATGCTCCCTCTAAACCCATTCTTTTGAGAATTTTTATTATGAATGGAGGTTGAATTTTGTCAAATGTTTGTCTGCATCTATTGAGATGATCATGTAGTTTTTATCATTCTTCTTGTTAATATGGGGTATCACATTGATTCATTTGCAAATATTGAACCATCTTTGCATCCCAGGAATAAATCCCCACCTGACTGTGGTGAGTAATACTTTTAATGTACTGTTGAATTCAGTTTGGTGATATTTTGTTGAGGATTTTTGCATTTATGTCTATTGGGATATTGGCCTGTAGTTTCTTTTCTGTAGTGTTTTTGTCTGCCTTGGAATCAGAGTAGTACAGGCTTCATGGAATATATTTGCAAGTTTCCCTTCCTTTCCTATTTTTTGAATAGTTTGAGGAGAGTAAGTGTTAACTTTTCTTTAAATGTTTGGTAGAATTCACCTGTGAGTCCATCTGGTCCTGGGCATTTGTTTTTAGAAGTTTTTGATTACCAGTTCAGTTTTGTTTCTAGTAATTGGTCTGTTTAGATTTTCTATTACTTCCTGATTTAGTGTTGGAAGATTATATGTTTCTAGGAATTTATTCATTTCTTCTAAAGTGTCCAAATTGTTGGCATATAATTTTTGTAGCATTCTTTTATAACCCCTTGTATTTCTGTGGTGTCAGTTGTTACTTCTTTGCTTTCATTTCTAATTTTATTTATTAGAGTCCTTTCTTTCCTTTTTTTTTTTTTCTTAATGAGTCTGGTGAAAGATTTAACAATTATCTTTTTCTTTTCAAAGAACCAGCTCCTGGTTTCACTGACTATTTCAATTGGTTTTTTTGGGGGGGGAGAGGGTTGGGTTTTTGGTTTTTTGGGTTTTTTTTCTTCAGTGTTTATGTCATTTATTTCTGCTCTGATCTTTATTATTCCCTTCCTTTTACTCACCTTCAGCTTTGTTTGTTTTTATTGTTCTAGGTCCTTTAGGTGTATGGTTAGATTGTCTATTTGAGCTTTTTCTTATTTCTTGAGATAGGCCTGTATCACTAAATACTTCCCCTTTAGAACTGCCTTTGCTGCATCCCAAATAATTTGGGCAATTTTGTTTTCATTTTCATTTCTCTCAGGTATTTTTTAAATTTCTTCATTGATTGTTTTTTGATTGATTTCTAGTTTCATACTGCTTTGGCCAGAAAAAATGCATGTTATGATTTTAATCTTCTTTTGAGAATTGTTTTATGGCCCAACATGTGATCTATTCTGGAGAATGTTTCATGTGCACTTGAATAAAAGTATATTCTGTTGTCTTCGGATGGAATAGTTTGTATATATCTGTTATGTTTATCTGGTCTAATGTCATTCAAAGACACTGTTTCCTTATTGATTTTCTGCCCGGATGATATACCCATTGATGTAAGTGGGCTGTTAAAGTCCTCTACTATTATGCATTACCATAAATTTTTTTCTTTATGTCTGTTGACATTTGTTTAATGTATTTAGCTGCTCCAGTCTTGGATACATAGATATTTACAATTGACATATCTTCTTGTTGGATTGATCCCTTTATCACTATGTAATGCTCTTCTTTGTCTCCTGTTACAGTCTTGTTTAAAATGCTGTTTTGTGGTTTGTCTCCCTCTCTGATTTTGTCTTATTTCATTTTTTCCCCTCCCATAAGAGACTCTTAACTATGGGAAACAAACTGAGGGTTGCTGGAGGGGAGGTGGGTGGAGCAATGCGGTAACTGGGTGATGGGCATTGAGGTGATGGGCATGATGTAATGAGCACTGGGTGTTTTATGCAACCGATGAATCACGGAACCCTACCTCTGAAACCAATAATACACTATATGTTAATTAATTGAATTTAAATTAAATTGAATTTAAAAAATAAAATAAAAGCATTTTGTCTGAGGATTGCTACCCCAACTTTTTTGTTTGTTTGTTTTTGTTTGTTTGTTTATATATATTGCAAATGTTTCTCCATCCCTTCTCTTTCAGTCTGCATGTCTCCTGAGGTCCCAGGTGAACTCTCTTGTAGGCAGCATATATAAGGATCTTGTTTTTTTTATCCATTCTGCCACCCTATGTCTTTTTATTGGAGCATTTAATCCATTTACATTTAAAGTAATTATTGATAGGTATGCATTTATTGCCATGTTGTTGATGTTTTCTGGCTGTTTTTGTAGTTTTCTGTCCCCTTCTTCTCTTGCTCTTTTTCTTTGTAATTAACGAGTTTTTGTAGTGTTATGTTTGTATTTTTTCTCTTTATTTTTTGTTATCTATTATAGGTGTTTGGTTTGTGGTTGCTATTAAGTTTATATACAACATCTTAAGTGTATAGCAGTCTATATTAAGTTAATGTGATTTAAGGTTCAAATACACTCTTAAAAAAAAAGAAAGACTTTTCTCTCCCTCTCTCTCTCTCTCTCCCACTCATTACTCCATGTTCTATGCATATGCTGTCATATTTTACAACTTTTTAGTCATAATTTACTTACATCTAATGATGGCCATTTCTTTTCCACTTAAAGAAGGCTCTTTAACATTTCATGTAAGACCAATTTAGTGGTGATAAACTCTTTAACTTTTGTTTGTCTGGGAAACTTTTTATGTCTCCTTAAAATATGAATGATAGTGTTGCTGGGTAGCATACTCTTTGTAGGTTTGTTCCTTTCATTACTGAGTCTCTTCTGGCCTGCAAAGTTTCTGCTGAAAAAGCAGCTGATAGATTTATGGAGTTTCCCTTGTAGGCAGCTCTTTGCTTCTTTCTTGTTGCTTTAAAATTGTCTTTATCTTGGGGTGCCTGGGTGGCTCAGTCGGTTATGTGTCTACCTCCACCTCAGGGGATGATCTCAGGGTCCTGGGATCCAGCCCCACACTGGGCTCCCTGCTCAGCCGGGAGCCTGCTTCTCCCTCTGCTCCTATCCCCACTCATGCCCTCTATCAAATAATTAAATAAAATCTTTTTAAAAAAATGTCTATCTTTAACCTTTGGCATTTAACTATTGTGTGTCATGGCATGGACCTTCTTCAGTTCATCTTGTTTGGTATTCTCTGTGCTTATTGAACCTGGATATCTATATCCTTCCCCAGGTTAGGGAAGTTTTCAGCTATTATTTCTTCAAGTAAGTTTTCTGCCCCATTCTTTCTCTCCCTTCTGAGACCCCTATAATATGAATGTTTTTTTGCTTGATGTTGTCCAAGAGATCTCTTAACTTATCCCCATTTTTTAAATTCTTTTGTTTTTTTGTCATTCAGCTTGAGTGCTTCCCATTACCCTGTTTTTCAGGTCACTGATCTATTCTTCTGTATCATCCAATCTACTGTTATTTCCCTCTAGTTTTTGTTTGTTTTTTAATTTCAGTTATTCTGCTCTTCAACTCTGATTGTTTTCTGTTTTTTGTTTTTTGTTTTTTACCATCTCTTTATTAATGGTCTTACTGAGTTCTTCCCCTGTTGTCTGTAGCCTGGTGAGCATCTTTATGACCATTACTTCAAATTCTTTATCAGGCATATTTCTTATCTCCATTTCATTTAGTTCTTTTTTGGGAAGTTTTATGATTTTCTTTCTTTTGGAGTACATTTTTCTGTCTTTCCATTTTTCTTGGCTTTCTTTGTTTCTATGAATTAGGTGAAACAGCTACTTCTCCTAAACTTGAAGGAATGGTTTTGTGTATGGACATTTCCTATGTAAACTGTGTGTGCTTGCTGACTTTTGCTATCTGGCGGAGCTATGGCTGGCAAGGACTGGAAGTCCTGGGGCTCTCCATGCAGTAGGCACCCTAGCAAGATAGCTAAGGCTGAAGTGGGCACAGATGGGTGTGGTCCTTGGACACTCCATGGAGTGAGTGCCATGGCAAGACAGTTAAGGCTAAAGTGGGAGCAAGTTGACATGTCCTGAGGCTCTACACGCAGAGGGCACCTTGACAGGATAGCTAAAGCTAAAGTGTGTATTATCTGGGGTGTCTGAGGCTTTCTATGCAGTGTCCTGGCAGGGTGGCTCAAGCTGAGTCAGGGTGCAGGCTGGGAGGTCCTAGGGCTTTCCACACAGTGATGGCCTCACAAGACAGATAAAACTCAAGTGTGTGCAAGATGGGGTATTCTACTTGAGTGAACACATGAAGGTTCTACATGCTGTGAGCACACTAGCAGGACACCCGAAGCTGAAATGGGTGCTCATTGTGGTGTCCTGGGATGCTTGGTGCAGGGGATGCCCTGTAGGGTGGCTGCATCTGAGGCGGTATATGGGCTGGGAGGTGACTGGGCTCTCTGCACAGAGTATTTTTTGGGAGGATAACTGAAACTAAAGTGGGTGCAAGCCAACACATGTAGGGCTCAATGCAGAGGACACCTTAGCAAGATAGCTAAAGCTAAAGTGGGTATAAAATAGGCTGTTCCAGGACTCTCTGCACAGAGGGTGCCTGGTGTCAAGATAAGGTATAGGTCAGGGAGTCCTGGGGTGCTCTGCACAGTGCAGGCCCTGGCAGGACAACTAAAGCTACAGAGGGTGTGGGCTGCTGTGGTCCCTGGGCTCTGTGCAAAATGTGCCCTGAAGCCGAAGTAGTTGCAGGCCAGGTTGTCCTAGGTCTTTCCACACTAAGGGTGACTTAGAGGGATGGCTGAAGCTCACTTGGGTATAAGCCATGGTGTTCCAAGGTGCTTGGTGCAGGGGATGACTTGGTGGGATGGCTGGAACCAATGCAAGCAAGGACCAGGTGTTCCTGAAGCTCTCTGCCCAGGGAGCACTCAGGCAGGGCAAACGGATCTAAGGTAGACATCAGCTGGGAGATTCTGGAGCACTGTGCACCAGGAGGGCCTATCAGGCCATCTGAAGCCAAAGTGATGTGGGTCTGAAGTGTTTTGGGGTGTTTGGCACCTGTGTCACCTTGGCACCAAGGCTGGAGCTGTAGTGGGTGCTAACCAGGGGTGTCCCACTGTGCACTGCCTTATAGCTACACTGGTGGATGCCTGGACATGGTATGGGCTAAGGTCCTGGGAATTAAGGAGGTGGCAGGTGAGTTAGGGTGTCCAGAGCACTGGTCTGCACTTTCAAGGCAGAGGAAGAGTGTAGATTATGTCTGTCAGCCTCTCCCATCCAAAGAGAGTTCCAGCAGCAACCTCACTGTTTGGAAGAGTACTAGGGCTGGCTCTTTTATATTCCAGTTGGTCTTTTAAACCTTGGCTTTTTTTCTGTGTCCAAAGACAGACAAATCTGCTCATGGTCCTTCAGTACTATCCCTTCCCTCTGCAATTCACAGCGTTGGGGTTGGGGGGGTCCCCTTCGGTACCCCATCTCTGTCTCTCTTGCTATTCCTATTTGCCATTCTCGTTATCTTTTATTGTACAGAAGCTGTTCAGCTGGTCCTCTGTTCTTCTTCAGGAGGAATTGCTCTATAAATAGATGCCATTCTATGTGTTCTGTGGAAGAGGTGAGTTCAGGGTTTTCCTACGTCACCATTTTGGACTGGAACCTCAACTACTACTATTTATGTATGTCTATTGCTAGATTATTTAAGAACATCAAATAAAAACTAAGAATTTATAAGACAGTACAATAAATAAGGTTTTAGGTATTGTCTTTAATTTCTCAGTCTTCCCTTAGGTTTATTTTTTTTAAGTTATCTACTACATTTTGTAACAATTTTTTTCTCTGTTTAAAAATATTGTTGGTGTCTTGATGATGACAGCTTTGTAATAGAGCTGGAAGTCCGGAATTGTGATGCCGCCAGCTTTGCTTTTCTTTTTCAACATTCCTCTGGCTATGCGGGGTCTTTTCTGGTTCCGTACAAATTTTAGGATGATTTGTTCCATTTCTTTGAAAAAAGTGGACGGTATTTTGATGCGGATTGCGTTGAATGTGTAGATTGCTCTAGGTAGCATTGACATCTTCACAATATTTGTTCTTCCAATCCATGAGCATGGAACGTTTTTCCATTTCTTTGTGTCTTCCTCAATTTCTTTCATGAGTATTTTATAGTTTTCTGAGTACACACACCAGTCAGAATGGCTAAAATTAACAAGTCAGGAAACGACAGATGTTGGCGGGGATGCGGAGAAAGGGGAACCCTCCTACACTGTTGGTGGGAATGCAAGCTGGTGCAGCCACTCTGGAAAACAATATGGAGGTTCCTCAAAAAGTTGAAAATAGAGCTACCATATGATCCAGCAATTGCACTACTGGGTATTTACCCCAAAGATACAAAAGTAGGGATCTGAAGGGGTACGTGCACCCCGATGTTTATAGCAGCAATGTCCACAATAGCCAAACTGTGGAAAGAGCCAAGATGTCCATCGACAGATGAATGGATAAAGAAGAGGTGGTATATATATACAATGGAATATTATGCAGCCATCAAAGGAATGAGATCTTGCCATTTGCAACGACATGGATGGAACTGGAGGGTATTATGTTGAGCGAAATAAGTCAAACAGAGAAAGACATGTATCATATGATCTCACTGATATGAGGAATTCTTAATCTCAGGAAACAAACTGAGGGTTGCTGGAGTGGGGGGTGGGGTGGGAGGGATGGGGTAACTGGGTGATAGACACTGGGGAGGGTATGTGCTCTGGTAAGCGCTGTGAATTGTGCAAGACTGTTGAATCTCAGATCTGTACCTCTGAAACAAATAATGCAATATACGTTAAGAAAAAAAAAAAGAAGAAGAAGAAGGTAGCGGGAGGGGAAGAATGAAGCGGGGGAAATCGGAGGGGTAGACGAACCATGAGAGACGATGGACTCTGAAAAACAAACTGAGGGTTCTAGAGGGGAGGGGGGTGGGAGGATGGGTTAGCCTGGTGATGGGTATTGAGGAGGGCACATTCTGCATGGAGCACTGGGTGTTATGCACAAACAATGAATCATGGAACACTACATCTAAAACTAATGATGTAATGTATGGGGATTAACATAAGAATAAAAAAATAAAAAATAAAAAAAATATATATTGTTGGTGTATTATCTATCCAAGTATGGAGTGACATATGTAAAAACAAGAGATAAAAACAAAAAACTCTATGGAGAAAGTTTCTGGTAATCATTTAAACAAACCTATAGCTCTATCTATGTCATCTTCTCTATTAAAATTTGTGTTCACTATATCCACTATCCAAATGCCTAGCAGCTGAGGGTGATGATAAAGAACATGAAACATAAGTGGGAGGCTGTAACAGTGAGTATCATGGCTAGAACAGGGAGATTAGACTGTCCCAGGGGAAAAGTATTTTACCACTGATATTGTTAAGAACTGTAGGCACATGGTGATAATTTTTTTTACTCTTTTTATTTTGAAGTAATTATAGATTCAGAGAAAATTATAAAAAATGTGCTTGAAGGTCCTGTGTACTTTTGTCACGCTTCCCCCATGGTACCTTATTGTACATTAGAGTACAATATCAAAACCAGGAAATGGATATTGGTACACTACACAATGCTTATTCAAAGTTCATCAGCTTCACATACAGTCATTTATTTGTGTTTGTGTTTGTTTGTGTGAGTGATTCCATGCAATTTTTCTCCTATGTAGATTTGTGTGACCAGAAACACAATCATGACGTAGAACTGTTCCATATCACCATGAGGCTCTCTTGTGCTATCCCCATTATAGCCACACCCACCCCTCACAACACCAATTAACCTGGCAGCAACTAATCTGTTCTTTATTTTTTCTAATTGGTCTTATTATTGCTTATAAATTCTCTATAGACAATGTACCCCTTATTGTCCGAAGCAGCCTTACCCTTGCATTGCCCTGGCCTTCATTCACCACTGGCCTGCGATAACACCCATTGAAATCTGACATCTCATCTCACTTGACTAAATCCCAAATGTTTGCTTGGGCAGGAACTCTCTGCATCCTCTGCCCTGGTCCCCAGGTAGGCCTCTGACTCACCTCCTGCTGTCTCTCCTGCCTCACACTCCTCTATATAAAAACCTCTTTGCTGCATCAGGGAACATTCTAAGCACACGGCTGCCCTTGGTCTTTGCACCTTTTCTTCTGCCTGGAATATTCTTTTTCCAGAGAATTAGTCTCACTCTCCTCTTTTACTAAGCCTCTGCTCAAATACCACCTCTGGCAAAAGAATTTTTCTGACTTTCCTATTTAAAGTAATACACACTCTCAGCTGTCTCTTCATTATTATCTTGGTTTGTAGCCCGCTTTACTTTTCTTTATTGCACCTATCACCCCCCAATATGTGGTTTTTTTTTTTTTGTCAAGTTATACATTATCTCTCTTCCCATCAGAATATAAATACCAAAGGAAGGACTATGGAGGCTTTCTTTAAGGCTGTATTCCAAGTGTCTAAAACAGTTCTTAGCATATAATAGATATATAGTAAATATATAGTACATATACCATATATTACTACCATATAGTAAATATTTGGTGAATAAATTCTCACTGGTGATCATGGAAATAAAATTTAAACAAGGAGACTATGATTCTCTCTTGCCCAGTCAGCAGGAATATGAAGTGCTGGCAAAATATGAAGAAACTGGCAAGCTTGGACATTGTTAATGAAATTTGAAATGGCACAGCATTTTGGGGAAGGAATTTTGGCAGTTTCTATCAAATGTGATATGCCCAAATCCAACAATTCTACTTCTAGGAATCTTATTAAAATACTGACAGTTGACATTTGAACAAAGCTAGATGTATAGTTGAATATTCTCAGCATTACTTGAGGACAGATGGATGTTCTCAACACTGTTTGTTTTAAAAAACAAAGTTCTAAATGCCCTTCTAATGGAAAATTATTAAATTAACTAAGATCACCCAACCATGGACATTATGCAATGCTATAATGGGGGACCTCTCTATATATACTATCATGGAAAAATCAAGTGACCAAAGGCAAGTTATAGAAAATTATGTCAGGTATGATTTCTTTTTTGTAATAAGAAAAAAAATATATGTGTATATATATATGAATGCACATTTAGATGTGTGTGTGTGTGTGTGTGTGTGTGTGCTGTGTACACACAAAGCTAGACCAGGAAATACTCATACCAGTTAATTTATGCCATCCCTGAGATTACTGGGGTAGGCTTGAGGGAAATATTTTAACTTTTTGTACCATATATTCTCTACCTAATTTTTCAGAATAATAAATTTATTTTATAAATAAAATGTTATAAGAAAAAGTAAAAATTAAATGCAATCTAGTCTCATTAAACTAGTTCAGTATCCTTGATATATAATGTCATAAGGTATTTGGCATAATGTATTATCCTTTCACTGAGGATGCTTTTATTTAAAAAAAATTCTTAGGCCAAAGGAATAAATTGCTAACGGTAGAATTTCAGCAAGGATATTTCTACTATGGAGGGCTTCCTAGAGCATCTCACAGTGGATAATGAATGCAAATGCAATGTCTGCATCAATCAAAGGACAGACTGGAGGAATCTCTAACTTTCCTTTTATTCACCACTCCAAATCATGGCCCATTGGCTGACAAACTACTTCAGGGCTTGAAGTGGAACCTTCAGGATTCCACAACTGGAATTCAAATGATTACAAACAGATAGAGAGGAAATCCCCCTCTCTGTCCTGCTCTTTAACCTCATCATAATACCAGGTGCCCACTTTTACTGGGCCACTCCTGGTTTACTGGATGGTCCAGCAGCACTGGCCATGAGTGGGTTTGCCTCTGTATTACATTGTCTCTATACTGCACCCAAATTGCCTCAAAAATGTGTTCCTTTAGATCCAGAATAGCAGATTCTCTCATTACTCACTCAGTCTTTTTAACATGAAAATCATCGTTACAAGACTTTCTCAGGTGTTCTGCTAGGAGAATGGGGAAGACTAGGTACAATTTAGTTAACATTACATGAAAACAATTCTATGCACATACCCTACTGATCCTCAATCAACAGCAACATGTCCATACAGTAGGGGATGCATATTAACACAGCAGTTAACACTCCGTGAATAATTACAGGGTGTACTTCAAGCTGCAAATGAAAGGAAAGAAAGAAAAGGACCAAAATAGAGCTGCAAAATGTAATACATGGAGGACAGAATGTTGAATGACAGGACAGAAAAAAAGAACAGTAGAAGGTATGCTTAGTAACATACAGGAGTAAATAATTAAATAATTAAGAATATTTATTTAATATTAATATTAATAATATTAAATGCAATGACACCACCATATAGGATGAATGAGAAATATAGCAAAAGGAGGTTCATAGGATATTGTATGTAACATCATGACTTTCTGGGCAAGGGCACTCAGCTAAAGTGTGGCACAAAACTACCATCAAAAGAACCCAACAACTCTATATTAAAAAGGAGGTAGGAAAATAATTCAAATTTGTGGAACTTTCAGAATACAGTGGTTTCACATACATTTCACATTAAATTCACAGCTCTGCTCATCTGCTTAGAAATCAATGAATCTAAACATATGGTGGGTAGCTCAGGGGAGGCACAAGAAGAGATGGAGGAAGAGAAGTAACCTTTGGAGAGAATGATAAGCCCAGACAATCTGGAGGACACGGCCTGTGCTTTATTATCCTAGACTGAAAATCTATCACAACTCTTTCCCCAATGGGGAAAAGATTCCAACTTTACAGAAGATACACAATGAGCACATGAAGAAGTGTTCCACTCTGTTAGTTACCAGGAAAATACAAATTAAAACCACAATGAGCTACCAGCACATATCCAACAGGATAGTCAAAAGTAAAAAGTCTGAAAAGGCTGAATGTTGTTAAGAATATAAGACAACCAGAACCTCATATTTACACACAGCTGCCAGATATATAGAATGATACCATCTATTTGGGGAAAAAAAGGATTTGAAATATTCTGAAAGAACTATACCTGCCACATTATCTGGCAACTGCATTCCTATGTAATTACCCAAGAGAAATGAAAGCATTTGTTCATAAAAAGCCCTGCACAAGAATGTTCATGATGACTTTGTAAATAATAGTGAAAAACAATTCTGATATCAACCAAGAGGAGAATGTATAAATAAGCTGTGCTATATTCATACAAGGGAATGTTACTCTGTAACATAAGGACAACATGAATGAAATTCAGAAATTCTTTGCCGAGTGTAAGACAATACAAAAAAGTACATATTATATGAATAGTATAAACTAACTGTAGGTCATAGAAATCAAATGAATAGTTGCTTTGGATGGGGATTGGGACCGGAAGTAGAATGGGATCGAATGGGAAGGGGCAGAAGGAAATTTTTGGGATAATGGAAATACCTGTCTTGACATGCATTCATTAAAACATGCATTTACCATCTCAACATGTTACTATTATGTAAATTGTACCCCAATTAAAAAATCACAGAGGTAGGTCAAGGTAAAATGAGAATTTTGGCTATGTAAATACTTTATAAAAATCTCATTCCACTAAAAGCACAGCATCTGGAAAATTCTACCAACATTACATTTATAGTTGAAATTGTAAAGAAATCAGGAAAAGGAGCTGCTATCCCAGAACAAAGTCTGACAAAGAAGTTATCTGTTTGTAGTGTAGACATTGGAAGGAAGCAATATGAATGGGATTCACTGAGAATCTGTCCCCTACAGCCTATTTGGTCACAGTATATGGACATTCTGTTTCTAACCCCCAAACTTTTGATTTGCTAAGTGTAGGATGGTTAACAAGAAAATAATTGAATTTTCTTTAAAAAAGAAGGAAGAGAGGGAAGAAGAAGGCAGAAGAAGGGAGAGGAAGAGGAACAGGAAAAGGAGAAGGAGGAAGAGGAAAGGTAAGAGTTTAAAGTAAAAAAGGAGATAAAGAGGCCACTAGAGTATACAAATTGGGAAGATGATCCTGAGGAAGAAGAGTGCACCCTAATGAGGAACACTATTAAGTGAAACTGAAGTAGGATGTGTCTCTTCACTTTTCTCTTCCTTCAAATCTTCAGGAAAACATCCATTACTCAGTAAATCATTATTTCACTGCAACTCTGTTTGAAGATTACATTGCAAACCTCAGTCCTGTTCCAAGATGGAGATGGGTCAGGAGTGGGGACCACCTGTGATGGTTTGGGCCCTTCCGGGTTCCCTTCAAGTTCTTGTAGAATTTGTGATAGATAGAAGGCTGAGCTAGACTTGCAAATCAGATTTTAGAAATCCAAAAGGATAAAAAATCATGAGCTATATCTCTTAAGACATAATACACTTTGAGGTGTAGCCTCCTCCAAAAAGGAATCCTGAACCCCAAAACTGCAAGAACCCCAAAGAGGATTAAATAAAATAAAGCTCCAAGGGGGCCTTGTGGGCTACATAGGGAGCTCTCTGATGAGCACACATCTTAAAGACTTGCACAAATTTAGAAAAAAAAAGGAAACACAGCCAAGAACACTTATTAGTGACTTCAGCATGGCATTATAATAATGTTATAAGGGCTAAGGCTTGTAATAAACTGGGCCTATAAAATGCTAAAGAAAGCCAAAAGAAGGGAAGGGGCACTTTAAAAGTTTTATGTAAGAAAAATAAGGAAAGCGACAGGATGATTTTTCAGCTCGGGCAAATAGAATAATGAGCTATAGGGGAAGAATGGCAATAATCGTTTAAGAGTTAACACTCACTGAATATTTCCTAAGTACCAGGCATGAAGCTAAGCGTTTTATGTTTACTGTTCTATATGATGCTTAGAACAGCCCCAGGAAACCAGTGCAATCGTTAGCCTTATTTAGGCTCACAGGACCCTGAGGTTCACAGAGGGCAAGTGACTCTGTCTTGGTCACACAGCTAGCAGAGGATACGGGCGAAAGTCTGAATGCAGCAATCTGAGTCCAGAGCCTGCTCTCTTGGGCACCATGCGGTAATTTACCTTTCAAACTCTCATTGTTGCTGTTATTACTGAAATCCTTATCTACATCTGAAAGGGGTAGAAACAACTCGGTTAAGAAGGGATCAAAAATCTAAAATAGGCAAAGAGATCATGTCGCTTTTCAAAATAAAATTAGCCTCCTGCTCCAGGTAAATTACAGCCCAGAATAGACAGGAAATGTAGATAACCAATGACTCCACCACTGTTGAGATGAGAGAGAAGGGCCCAGAGGTTGGCTGTTTCCCTCTGACATTCAAACCACATCATTCAAGCCCTCACCCCATGTGGCTGTTAGAAGGCCTGGCCCCCGGGAATGGGTTGAAGGATTTCCCCCACAGTGCCCATGCATGTGCAAGGTTGGTCCCATCATCCTGTGACCACTGATCCAGCTGACCCAGATGTCTTTGTCACATTCTCTGCACATGAATTCACAAGATCCCCCAAGCTTCCCCACCAAACTTACTTCCCACAGGTCCCGTCAATACTGTCAACAGGAGGCCTCTCTTCCTAAGTTACAGAGGTCAGTCAACAATACTGGAGACTTAAAAATACCCTTGGAAATAGAGCTACCATAAGACCCAGCAATTGCACTATTGGGTATTTACCCCAAAGATACAAATGTAGGGATCCAAAGGGGTACGTGCACCCCGATGTTTATAGCAGCAATGTCCACAATAGCCAAACTATGGAAAGAGCCAAGATGCCCATCGACAGATGAATGGATAAAGAAGATGTGGTATATATATACAATGGAATATTATGCAGCCATCAAAAAGAATGAAATCTTGCCATTTGCAAGGACGTGGATGGAACTGGAGGGTATTATGCTGAGCGAAATAAGTCAATCAGAGAATGAAATGTATCATATGATCTCACTGATATGAGGAATTCTTAATCTCAGGAAACAAACTGAGGTTTGCTGGAGTGGTGGGGGATGGAGGGATGGGGTGGCTGGGCGATAGACACTGGGGAGGGTATGTGCTATGGTGAGCGCTATGAATTGTGTAAGACTGTTGAATCACAGACCTGTACCTCTGAAACAGATAATACATTATATGTTAAAAAAAAAAAGAAGAAGAAGAAGATAGCAGGAGGGGAAAAATGAAGGGGGGGAATCGGAGGGGGAGATGAACCATGAGACTATGGACTCTAAGAAACAAGCTGGGGGTTCTAGAGGGGAGGGGGTGAGGAGATGGGTTAGCCTGGTGATGGGTATTAAAGAGGGCACGTTCTGCATGGAGCACTGGGTATTATACGCAGACAATGAATCATGGAACACTACACCAAAAACTAATGATGTAATGTATGGTGACTAACATAACATAATAAAAAAATACCCTTGGGCAAATACATCACATAAAAATAAACTTGAAACTCAGCACTGGAGTTTAGTGGTCATGCCTCCGCACAGAATTATCTTGCCTGGCCTTTCCAGCCCAAGGCCAAGCCTGCTGCTCCCCTTCCCTGGGGACTAGCCTCCCTCACAGGGCCCTCTGTCCTGGAGCGGCGGTTAACAGCTTGGGCTCCAGAGTCGCACTCTTTGGATAAGAATCCTAACCCTGCCATTGCAGTTTCAGGCCAGCTACTGCTAACCTCACTTTCTTCATATCTATGATGGGGATAATAATATTGCTTATGGTATAGGGATGTTATAAGGATTTTATGAGATAATTCATTTAAAGCATTTATACAGCATGCACATCTAATAACAGTGTCATGAGCAAAGTAAGCATCAGCAAATATTAATTATTTGTGTTATTTCTGGTTCTGAGAGATCCAAATCTCCACATCTACAGCTAAGCTAGCCAGTTTGTTCGTCAGGGGCCACATAGGCACATACAGCTATGGAATGTGAAATGTGGCTAGTCCAGTAGGAGATAAAGTATAAAACAAATATAAATTTTCAATACATAGTTAAAAAAAGAATTTAAAATATCTTTTTTAATGCTGATTGCATATTGAAATGTATTTTAGATATGCTGAGTTAAATAAGGTATATTATCACAGTTAATTTCACTTGACTCATTTCTTTTTGCATTTTTAAAATGTGTACTAGGAAACTAAAAATTACATATGTGACTCACTTTTGTGTCTCGCATTAGATTTCTATTGGACAGTACTGGTCTAAGTATGGTCCTCGGAGCAACAGCATAGGATTCTCCTGGGAGCTTACTAGAAATGCAGGATTCCCCACTCCACCCCAGACATATAAATCACAATATGCATTTTAAAAGATCCCCAGGTAATTTGCATGCTCATTAAAATCTGAGAAGCACTACCCTACAGGAAAAAATAAGTTAGCCTCCTACATGGTCTGTATGGTAGGGGGTGTGGGGGGGGGGAATCCCTTTTTATTTTATTAAATAGAGAAGGTGAGGTCCCATGTGCTCAGTCTTTTCCAGACTTTGCATACTGGAAGATCCATTAAGATCCTCAATCCCCCCCCCACCTTCACCCACAGAACTCTGTGTCTTCAGATTGCTTTAATATACATTAAATGAGTAAATTTGGACATAGAAGTGGAAGGAGAAAACAAACCAATTTTGAATAACCGTTCACAAAGGGAAAGAAAGTGGATTCCACCGTGTATTCAGTATGATAATAATTCCAGGCAAAATTCAAAAGCTTATTTTTAAATAGACAGTAACCAAAAGAAAGGAAATCACACTTCATTATGAAATTATTAGAGTTCATTAAGCATCCTTTATGATGAAAGAGTATGAAAATACGGCCCATGAGGAAAAAGTTGAAGACTGGGGTATTTGGTGTAGAGAGAAAATGTCAAGAGTATAGTGTAGCTATCTTTAAATTTTTGAAGGGTTTTTATATGAAAAATAGATTAATTTTATGCAGCTCCTAAGTGCAGAACTGGGGGAAATGGATGGAAATTAACAAGAAGCAACTGAATATAAGAGAAGTCTATGTAATAATCGGAACTTTACAGAGTAATGAATTAGTTATCACTAGCATGCAATCTGAAACCACACTCAAGGATGCCTCAAGAAGAAACCACTGTGTCATAAAGGTTTGCACCAGACAACCAATCCAGCCCCTTTGTTGGTTTGTAAGCTCCTGCCTGCCAAATCTTACAAGTTTATATAGAGGCATTAACTGGGTTCAGTCATGCATATTGTCCAGATAGTCTCAACATTACATCACAATCTCGAGACTGGGTTCTTGGGGCAGGTTCTCGGAGTGGGGAAAGCAAGCAGAACCCACATTCCAAGGACAGGGAACGGGGTGAGGAGCCTCCAATTGCATGTGTCCAACTCACAGGTCAACCGGTGGTCACATGTTCTCTATGACCTTCCCCAACATCCTTTCAGATTATATTTACATTATGATTCTAATTTCTCAGTTAGTAAAGATAACAAAAAATGGTCACAACAACACTGCTCAGGTTATACTTTGACTTCCAGCCTTAACCTGCTTAAAGAAGTGAACAAAAGGTTAGCCTGGGGCTGAGAGACAGGGACTTAATTTTGGGCGCTTAATAAATGTCTTGATACTATGTTATATGAACACAAATACGACAGTTTCCTTATCTTACCAATAGAAAAAGGTCTATTTCATTATATTCCAATTAAAAAGAAACACTCCCAAAGACAAATGTGTATGGCTTCTTTAAAAAAGGAGGTGGGTTTGGGGAAGGAGTGAGTTGAAAAATAAAGTTCCTTTAAGAAGCCTTCTATCTGATATAAAAAAAAAAGAGCAAAACAGTTTGAACTGTGACAATAGGTTCTAAATTATACTGTATAGAATGCTCTCCTCTGCTAAGGAGAAAATAAAAATCAGGAGAAAATTTAGTAAATTGAGCTTCAGAGTTTTAAGAGGAGAGTAAGCAGACTGATGCTGCCATATAGCCATCCTGTCTTTTAAGCCTTAAGTCCACCTCATATCATTTGGAAATGGAATTAAAAACAAAAATCATCTTCATTTCTATAAGAGGTTACAGATTTTCAAGGATCTTTGACATAATATTATCACAATAGAAGTTTCCTGCAGGGTCATGAAGAAAAGCCGTGTGGCTTATATAAGAAATAAGAATAACCAGAAAACAGAAAGCCATAAAATCTGAGCTAAAAAGAATCTGAGTTAGCAAGTCATTAAAAGCTCTGATGTGAAAGCTGCAAACTCCACACTGAGCCCTGACATCTGAAGTTATTATCATTGGCAACAAGTTCTCGTAGGAGCTCTCTGATTCCTGGGGCTTCTTTCCAGCCCCTGGAACTTAAGTAGTTGTCAGATTTAGCAGGAAAGAAAATGTTAGATTAGTGAGTAAACAGATATGGGGGGGGTGGGAAATCAGTGCCAGTTAGAGAAGGTACATGTTTTGTAAGCACATTAACTTTTAGGGCCAGGGTGATAGATGGAGAACTGACCAAGGTGTTAGAAGTCTAAAACCTACACTGACCAACTGTGAAAGCTCAGCAACTTTCAACTACTGCAGGCCTCAATTTGCATATTTGAGGATAAAAATATTAAATTGTGTCAATCTTTCCTAACCTTCCTCATTGATAAGAATCATCTATTTTAATACACACACACACACACACACACGCACTATATATATATATATGTATATATATATATATAAGTCTTACAAATTTCAGGCCTACACTAGACCCACTGGATGGAATTGCTAGGGGAGGAGCCCAGGAAGGAACATGTTTAACAAGTACCATAGATAATTCATATCACCAGATTTGTTGGTAATTACTTCTTACATGAAACTGAAATTCCCTCTCAGTTCCAAAATTCCACTTCTTTTTTTTTATTTGTTTCAAACAGTAGTTTCTCATAACCTGAAGAGATAAATGTAGGAAGTTTCTATTTCATCAACAAGAAATTACATAAGTTAGTTTAATGAAGTTGTCAGTATTAAAAATGATAGATGTGGTTGCAAGCTTTCTCCAGTCTAAAGAATACTAAATGAGTCTGGCCAACCTGACTAGCCAGAAGAAAATTGCAGGCATAGAATGTAGGGGAAATAATGTGTTTGTCGTGTGTTCTATTTCAGTGAAAAGGAGACATCACAGAAATAAGAAAAAGACTATTATGTAAAAATAAGTTGGCTTCTGGATGTAACTAATTTTTACATTTATACTTCCCACTAGTATTTAATGTACCTATGAGATAAGAATAAATACATTCTATTATCCGTACTTTTATATATAAAGGGATAAATTGAAGCCCAAATTGGGTAACTCATCTGTCCCAAGGTTAAGTAACATCATCAACAGTATGGGTAGAATTAGAATTCTGCTCACTTACTTCCCGGTTCAATATTTCTTTCCACATTATTTCATTTTACCAAAAAGTAATAACTATTATCTCCACTTTACATACATTTGAAAATTCCCACGATGAAATCTCTCCCCCCAAAAGGCTGTTACTTTGAGATTAATAGGAGGCAACTTATAGATACAAATCTTTCTTTCTCTGGAGTAGAATTCCTAGAATATTAGCTCTACAGGCCAACAGTTTGGGCAGAATCATTTAAATTTTACATCTCAAAAAAAAAAAACTGCTGCAGGAGAAGCTAAACTGTTACATATTTATTTTTCTATCCTTAACAAATTCTTCTCATAGCTTGTTGGATAAAGCTACACATCAACAGCCCAATACTTCTATAATATCTGTTTGCTTCAGGAAAGTAGAATATATATCCCAAGAGTGTGTGTGCTGTAATTTTCATAACAGAGAGGTCATTTTCTAAAGAAAAGTAATGGCTGCTTTTATTTTTTGGCTATAAAACTTCCCTTTTTTGAATTAACAACACAAAGTAGGATATCAAAATGTAAGGTTGCTTTTGGACAATCAAAGATTTTGGGGGATGTGGGGTATTATTATTGTTTCACATAGTGGAGACACGGCTCCTGGTTATAATTGGAAAAGTGACATATCACTCACTATATGCAATCATTTTAGTTATATTTTAATGGAAAGGGATATATTACTATTATTTTTTCAAGATTTTATTTATTTATTTATTTATTTATTTATTTATTTGACAAAGAGAGTGAGAAAGCACAAGCAGGAGGAACAGTAGAGGGAGAGGGAGAAGCATACTCCCCGCTGAGCAGGGAGCACGATGCGGGGCTCGATCCCAGGACCCTGAGATCATGACCTGAGCCAAAGGCAGACACTTAACTGACTGAGCCACCCAGGTGCCCTGGAAACTGTGTATGTGTGGGTGCGCGCGCGTGCACGTGTGTGTTGTTGCCGGAAGACAATTTCTCCGTGGATTTGTCGTATTTCTGCATATCTTGTCATTAGAGATACGGACAGCTTTTGTTCCAAACTACCTTTCCAAGGATGTTTATATAGCAAATAGCCTTGGAAGAGAAGGATAATGTCACCCTCTGGGGCAAAGGTTGTGCAGGTTTTTTTCAGTCCCCTTATCAAAGATTGGGATTTCTGAAGCTCAGTATGTCTCTCCTGTCACAGAAGGCACTTGGTGTGCAGGTGTGTGTGTCCCTGCTGATGTGTTGCGCTGTGGGAGCTGGGGCTCCAGAAACAAACACAGACCCGGTGACTGACGCTACTGTGGGTGACAAAGTACCCTTGGTCTCTGACCAGGGGGCTGGCGTCTTCTGTCGGGATCTATAGAATAGTTGCCAGCTAACATGTTAGCTTGCAAGTAGACTGATATCTGAGATCCTTCCCAGTTCTTGATATGTGTATATGTCAGTTATTCTTTTTTTTTTTAAAAAGATTTAATTTATTTATTTGACAGAGAGAGACACAGTGAGAGCAGGAACACAAGCAGGGGGAGTGGGAGAAGGAGAATCAGGCTTCCCGCTGAGCAGGGAGCCCGATGCGGGGCTCGATCCCAGGACCCTGGGATCATGACCCGAGCCGAAGGCAGACGCTTAACGACTGATCCACCCAGGCACCCCTATGTCAGTTATTCTTATTCAAGCTTACAAATAGCTCTTCCTACAATGGGCTCTGTGTGATTCTCAGAACTGTTTGTCTTTCAACGCTCTCTCTGTGTGCTAAGAAATCCTGGAGAGTCACTTTATGACTGATCATTTCAATTAAGTAACAGAACAGCCCTGGGAAATTTTTTGAAAAATCTAAACTTCCGTCATGTGTTCTATTATACATTCCAAAAATCTCACATCTACCACTTTTTCTGTGTTGAACTATTGCAATGGAATGCTTAACGCATGGTCTGTGGGCTTCTTCCATTAAAATCAACTGGGATGCTTTGAGAGGGATGCTGATGTACCCAGCTCCCAAATTTCTAGTACAGTACCAAATGTATGAGGGGTCAGTTCTGAAAGCTCATAGAGAACTCAGGGTAGTGCTAAGTTCTCAATGACTGACTAAGCTCAAGTAGGTATTAACTGCTAGGGAGCTTAAGGAGTGATCCCTCACCCACATGTTGTACTAGATGCAGGCCAGCAAAGTGTCCAGGCCAGTGCCTGGGTCATGCCCTTTTGGCTGTTCAACTTAACCCCTTCCAAGAGAGAATAGATTACATAATCTTATTACTAAAACAGATTTTGCCACTGGATCATATTCGAACATCTCATTTCACAGATGAGAAAGCTGAAGTGTTGGCATTTCAACAGAAACTTTCAATGGCGTACTCTTTCACCTTCTAGGTTGTTTGCTTTTTAATCCTTTATCTTAAAAATGCTTTTTACAACACCCGTAACATAACACTCATTGTATTAAACGTACATGATTTGTTTTTATGTTTCTCTCTCCAAATTGGCTTTGACTTCCTAATATTTAAGTTTGATTTGTTCATCCCTCGATCTCTAATATTTCATGTAATGTCTAGCCTATGGCAGGACTTCAGTAAATGTGTGAAAGCACAAAAAAGCAAAGCCTTCAGCATCTAAAAAGGAGAAAACCAGCTTACTGAATGCTTACTATGCATCAGGCACTGCACTATAATTGTTTCTCCTTTAAACACAGATCATCTCATTTAATCTTGACAAGTCTCTTGGCATCTCCATGTTACACATGAGAAAACTGGACACTGAAAGAGGCTGTATGACTTGCCCAACATCACATGGCCAGGAAATGGGGGAGCTGGTGCTCAAACATGGGAATCCCCACTCAGAACTAAGTTTGTTCTTACTAAGCTAACTGGACCTCTGTACCCCATTACATCACACCACATAATCCATATATTCATAAGGATGACCCTCTTGTTTCATTTTAATAAACCCAAGTATTATTTATATCTCAGAAGAAGTGGGAGGGGTTTGGGTAGGCAGAATAATGGCCATCCAAACATGTCTAAATCTTACTGTCTACTACCTGTGAATATTAGGTTATGTGACAAAGGGAAGTTAAGGTCATATGGAATGGACATTCCTGATCAGCTGACCTTGAGATGGGAAGATTATCCTGGATTATCAGGGTGTGCCCAATGTAATTACAAGGGTCTTTATACATGGAAGAAGGAGGCATAAGAGTCATAGTCAGAAAGACATTTGAAGATGGTATGTTGCTAGCTTTGAAGATAGAGGAAGGAGTCATGAGCCAAGAAATAAGGGGAGCCCCCTTGAAGCTGGGAAAAGCAAGGAAAGGATTCTCCCTCACAGCCCTCAAAAGGAACACACCTCTGCTGGCATCTTGATTTTAGCCCCGTGAGACCCATTTGGGACTTCTGACCTCCAGCACTATAAGATAATCCATTTGTGTTGTTTTAAGTCATTAAATTTGTGGTAATTCGTTACCACAACCTTAGGAATAATACAGGGAGATGATTAATAGGAAATAAGGCCTGTGCCAGAGACAGTGAGCTGCCCCTCAAAGATTGGCATTTCCCTTCCAAAGCATACAGCTGTTGCTAGAAAGTGGCTGCTCAGCCAGACATCCCACTTTCCATGGGCCTCTCATCCTCCTATCCTCCTCTGCACTGAGACAGGGACAATGACTAGTCTCCTCAGTGGACCGTGGAAGTGACTTAGCTCTGAGTCAGGATGCTTAAGTCCCAGGTCTGTGATGCTCATGTTTGCTATCTAGATGATGCAATGCTAGCTTTTAACCACAAGATGGAAACTCATGCACAGAATGGTCAGCTACACTCGCCGGAGGCCACCAAGTGTGGCTGAAATAGAATGAGTGGAAGGGGCAGTGGAGCAAGGGAAGGCTGCAGAGGTAGGGAAGGGCCAGATCATACATGGCTCTGTGAGTGATGTTAAAGAAGTTTTAATTTAGAAAAAGTCACTGAAGTCATTTTGCATGGGAATCATACACTCAGATAAGCTTTCCTATAAGGTTGCTTTGGCAGAAGTATGGAGAAGGAAAATAATCATAGCTAATAGTTATTAAGTGCTTATCATATAAGGCTCTGTTCTAAGTGGTGTGTTAAGTGTGTGCGTGTGTATGTTCATTTGATGAGCCAGGAATTATCATTATTTCTATCTAACAGATGAGGAAGCTGAAGGTGAAAGTATTAACTCATCCAAGATTACACAGCTTATAAGTGACAGGGTAAGACAGAAGTAGTGGGTCTGCAAGCCCATGCTCCCCCTCAATTTAGAAGGAGAAGAGTAGGAGGAAAATCCGCTAGGAAACTATTATAGCAGTTCATGTGAGAAATAATGCTAGAAGAGGAAATAGATAAAATAAATGGAATAAACCAAGTATATGTTTGGAAGTAGAATTAACAGGATGTGGTACTAGATTGAATGTGGGCAAAGAGATGAATGACAGTAAAATATCAAGGATGTTGCTCAGGTTTCTAGCATAAGCACTTGGCAGGAAGAAAGACAATTTCCTAATTCTGGAACACTGGAAAAGGATCTGATATGGGATTGTGCAGGATAATGAAGAATCTGGGGAACACCGAATTTAAAATGCTATATATTATTTACATAGAACTATCAGGGTCCAGTACTGAGCTCTGTGTCTAGAAAGAACTGGGACACTTGGATACATTTCACCAAGAGTCGGAAACAGAATTAAAGTCTTAGAAAAACAATTCTTAAAAGAATAAAATGAACTGTAATTATATTTTCCATATGGAGACCCACAGAATGTTTGAATGAGAAGTGGCACCGCAATTCAGCTGGTTTCCAGCTTTTCCATTGATGTGGGGATTGATTCTCCACCCCCTCCCAGTATGCCTAAAAAAATGGCCAGACGACACAAGGAGTCATTTAACCCATCTTAAGCACACAGAGGTCTTACTAAGCAACTCCTCTCTTGAGGACAGAACCTGATGACAAATTCAAAGTAGAGCATGGAAAATACTAAGTACTAGAATAAGTTGAGGAGGAAACTGTGAAACTTTCCTGCAGGAAGAGTTGGACAATAAGGGGAAGATTCTTCTATATCCTCCTTGCCGGGGAATTCACATATTCAACAAGGCTGGAGAAATAGATTTGGAAGGAATAACTTTGTTTCAGAAATTGCACTGCCAAGAGGAACCTCATTACCTCTTGGCTTGGTGTTCATGAAAAATCTAATCCAGCTGACAAAATGAAGTTCAGTAAGACACCCAAGTAAAGATTGTAAATGCACTAGTCTCAGCATGTTTTTCTAAACGCAATCTTCTACCCTGAAAAGGAGAATCTAACTGTTCATTAATGAAGTGCAGGTGTATGTGAACAATTGAAATAAAGGGAAAAGTTGTTTCGAAGTGAAAAGAAATGCCTAAAACGGAAGGGTAAGACTATATGCAGAGGGTTTATTCATTTGTTCAAGAAATACCCTTTGAGCTCTTATCTGCCTTTGGCCAGACGCAGTGCTAACTGCTGTGTCGTCTACCACAGTTACTAAAACCGTTGCTGCTCTCAAGATTTATGCAAGAGGAAAAGATGAGGAAGGGGAAGAAATGAAAAAAACTGGATGATGAGGAAGAGAAAAATATATAAAAGAAGAGGAAGAAAAATGAGGTTGGGGAGAAGAGAGAAGGAGAATAAAAGATGAAAAGAAGAGTTGTTTACAGCCCCCGTAATACTACAGGCTGGTACCAGGTCTCATGTAGACTAGTAGAGTAAATCCTTAAAAACAGTGTCTCTCAATCTTTCATTTGACACATATTCATTGTTTTGCTGTGACTGAGCCCTCTAGAAAGCAGAGCCTGCAATGAGAATTCAGGTGTTAATACTTTATCTGGGAGGTACAAGGTCAGGAGGCAATGATGGAGAGAAAGTGGAAGGAGCGACGCAAGCAAAGGAAATATGAAGAAATGCTATGTGATGTGTTACTGTGCTGACTACCATTTTGCATTAAACCACACAGATATATAGCGGGTTCATGTATTTGGAAAACAGAATTTCTCTGGAAGGACTGCGAGAATATATTGGAATAATACACAGGTACACTGGAAATAGCCTGGCTCCCTCCTCAATCCTGTTTCCTCCTGGTGAAGTTTCACGCCTTAAGGAGCTAAGTCTCCTCCACTTCCAGGTTGCAACACCTTAGCCCCTCAGCTGCTCCTCAGGAAGCCAGAGCCCACACATCACAATGTGGTATCTTACCCAAGTCTGAAAGCAGATCTACATGCTTGTAGAGCATCAATCAAGAGAAAGAAAGAAGGTGGAAAGGAATATGAGAAGGGGCAGAGCTTGAATTCAATTCAAGTATCTTTTCTGTGTCAGAGACGGTGCTGAGTGTTAGGGAAACAACAATGAACAACAGATACGGCCCCTGACCTTGCAGAGTACCCTGCTGGTGCACACAAGCAAGCAATTGCAATGGAGTGAAACAAAGTGCTTTGACCATTGAGGATCAGAGACCCCAGGTGGTCTCTAAAGGTTCCCAGAAGGAGCAATTGTTGAGAAGTAGGTGTAATTCAGGTGACAGGCCAGAGCCAGAGAAGAGGTTTGTGTTGGAGGTTGGGGGCTGGAGAGGGAGACGGAGGATAGTGGTCAGTGGTCAGACAGACACTGGCTCCCAAGGCCTAGAAAGCTAAAGAAAGTGTTCCGTATTGTTGGAGCCCAGGGCGTTGGACAGGGATAAAGAAAGTAATAGTGTAATTCCTACCATCTCATGGTCTGATCATTATAAAGCCTAATACCATAGCCTAGAATTCCACCTGACTACCTTAAATCCACAGCACTTACCTTCAGCTGCCCCATATTCATGTCCAACTTCATTCCTGGTTTTGCTGTAAGTATGTTCTATGACATTCTACTTCTGTGCCTTTACTCCAATGGCTTGTTTCACCTGGGATTCTGTCCCCTTCACATGAACACCTGTCTAAACATCTGCCCTTCTTTTGTGTCCACGTAAAAGTTTTCTTCTTCATGAACCTATCCTATGTTCCCCACATCCCACTGGTTTAATCTCTTCTTCCCTAAAATCTTCATGTTCTCCTAAGGTATTTATTCTTTGACTGACAGATCTCCCTTCCTAGACTGTTGAAGATCAAAACTAAAACAGATGGACATAGATAATTTGAAAGCATTTATGGCTTCTATAATCTTTTTTTCCCTAGAGAACAAGAGGAATATATTTAACTCTGGAAATTATTCAGAAATCAACTACTTAGTGTCATAGGCCAAGATCACTCGGCAAAGCCACTGTTTGAGTCCAAGCAGACCTCCCTGGCCCAGTGACCCTCCTTGTTTTCTCCTTTGCATTCCTTCTCAATCTTTCCCCATGGACCATTTCCATCACTTCATGATCCTCAGATATTCCATTTTACCTGATTCCATTCCAGGCCCTGTGGACCACCTGGGCTTGGCAAGGAATGCTGATATCCAAACAGCAGATCATTTTTTTTTTTTTAACAGTAAAGCAATCTCTTTCTCTGTGCTGTCCATAAAGCAAAAAGAATCCAACAAAACTTAATATATCAGTCTCTCACTTGATGGGCTTTTCATTTTGAATTCCATATGCATTTGCAATTTTCTATTTACATGCTGGGCTCTGGCACTTGGAAATACAAAGTAGGACCTCAAGAATGGCCTTCAAGGGCTTTATAGCCTAATGTGTGACAAGGACAATGATATCAATGACTGGATATCAGGCAAAAAGTGATGTGTTTTACAGGGGTATGAGCCTAGTGCAGGAGGAATAACAAAGCTAAAATACCACTGGTAAAAGAATTAGAAAATTCAAACTCGCATTTAGTTCTAGGTCCTTGACAATCTTGCTCCTGCATGATGCCACAAGCTTTGGTTTCAGTAGCACATGGCACTGAATTATCAGTTTTGTTGTGCTGATTTTGAAAAAATATATAACAATATATTGCATGAAGAAGCACATGCGTTCTTCCTCTTCAGGAAATCAAATTAAGCAGGACTCACCCACGTGTTGTCTAAAAGACCCATTTTTCCACAAGTCATTTATTTTTCCCAGGAGTAGCCTCTACTTAATGCTAGACTTTCTCCTCAAATATCCCACCTCCATCATTTGTCCAGGCCAGCTCCCTCCTATTCCCATTTCAATCATCTGAATTATATCTTGAGCTAAATAAGACATTTTTAACGTCAAGAACAGCCTGATAATTTAATGAGTGGTAAAGTAAGAACTCTTCAATATCTCTGCTAAGCACTGTAATTCAACAAACATTTGCCGTATCACACTAAAACTAGTTTGTTATACTTGATTAAAAAAAAAAAAACCACTAAATTTAGATACATAAGCAATGAAATGGAACCAGTAGAAACCAATCTCAGTTTAGGCTCCTGGTGACCTAATTGCCTTTAAATATCTAATATTCTCTTCCTAAACTTTTCTCAGCTTTCACACTTTGGGGAGAATGTCTGGAGAGAATATTTGAAATATAAATATGTATTATATGAACTATACATATACTGACTTTCTCCTACAGCTTAACCCCAACATCCAATAATTGAGGATGTTTCCAAAGTAGAATGATTACAATTGTCTTCTATCTTTTGGTCTCATGTGAACTGCCATCAAATAGCCTGCTGTTAATTATTCATCCAGTTATTTCTGTCTCTGTTAGCACAAAGTGAGAGGAAAATGCTGTTAACCCATTTCTCCTCTAAGAGTCAACACCAAAGGAAGTTCTAATAGCATTTTTTCCTTAAACTTTATTCTCACACCCAAACGAGTTTATTGACTTTAAAACCGACTTCTAAAGATAGGCCCTCAAATGATGGTGGAATAGATAGCTCTTTCAATTGCCCCTTAAAAAATCTGTTCATCTGTTCATAATGTAAATTACTTTATTTCATATCTCAAAAACTTCTTGGATAACCAGATAAGTTTGCAAGTAGGACATGAGCGCTCCCGAGAATTCTCTTGGTATACTGACATTTATGCATTCTTATAGACAGCTAAGAATATGAGATTTCTTCTCTGCTTAAAAACCTGCAGTGGGGAAAGAAAGGCTGTACCCATATCTCAAAAACAAAGTCTTACCTCCAGGATAGCACAAAAGGCCTAGATTTCCAGTGTCACTGTCACTTCCTTATTCCCTGGGCTCCCCTCACAGCAATTCACATGCCACCACTGAACACAAATGTCTCCATTCCTTTACATATGTCCCCTCTGCCCCCACTGAGAACATTCTTTCCTAATGATCCTACAAACTCTCTTTAAGCATTACCTCCTTTATGAAGATAACCCTCAGACATCAATAAATGATTTTAGCCATATTATATATATAATGATCACATTACTTATGACACTATAGCATAACCGTTAGTTCGATTGCTGTTCCAACTTAAAAAAAAAAACTATAAAGTAATGAGAGGCACCTTCATCATATCAGTGTCTAGTACACAGTCTAAAACATAGCTGGCACTTAATGAATTACTAAAAAAAAAAAAAAAAAAAGACTGTGATTTTTCATCCACTTTTTACTCACCAAATCAATATATTTAAAAATAATATAATGACCCAAAAGACAGGAACAACATTCACGTGGCTTATCAAAGTTCTATACAGGTCAAAATTAAAGCCTGCAACTCAAACATATGAAGTCTCCATATACTACTTACACCCAAAATACATTAAGTCTCCATATACTACTTAACATCCCAGGACACATTCCCTTATCTGACCATGTACTTCCTTAATGTCAACTCTGGGCCCAACATGATAAAGATGTAGGACTTTTAAGAACTACTTAATCTTACTGGAGTGGAGGAAGCAACTAATGCATTTAACAGCTCAAAGCTAAACTGTGTCCCATCCTTAAAAGAGCTGTGTCCATTTAATGCCAAATAATGAATCTGAAATAAGAAAAAAATTCAGTAAGGGTTCTTCTTAATTGCAAGCACACCAATACCTTTCCCCAATTTTTTATTTAGGTTTTTTTTTTTCGGAGGGGGGGTTCTTCACCATATAAATACATTCTATCTCTATGTCATTTCACTCCATATTTGTTGATATTTCAGTCTCCGGGCCATGTTTTCATGAATGGAAAATATCTATGTCCCAGTCTTTATTAGATTTTGAAGGTGTGTTCTTTATTTCAATGCTTTATCTCCTGAGAAATGATGCTTGAATGCAGGCTGAGTAGTTTTAATTTCATTTGAGAAAAGAGCAAGAAGAAAATGGTCTCACCAAACCAAACTTTTAGACTTACAGGTAAGCATCACTCTTGCCGATATTTCTGAATTATACATGAGAAACACAATTCTCTCCACAATAACTGGTAAACAAAATCATAAATACTCTTCTACATTTTCATTCCCTATTCTATTGGCTTGGCTACTATTGCAGATAATGCTTCTCATATTGATTGTTACAGCACTATTTTGGCTGCATTTAAAACATCACATGAACACTGAACAAAAGAACTAGGTAAATATGCCATAGGTATGATGCCATTTCTATAAGCACCATGAATTGAGGTTAAATGGGGACTGGGATGTCTAAGTTGCTAACAGAGAATTCTACCTCAGTATCCAGCCTATGTAAGAGACTTGGAGGCACTTGGGATAGAATTAGCATTCCTTTAGGGTTTTTTTTTTTTTTTTCCTCCTCATTCTGGAATTTAGATTCTATTTTATTCTATTGCAGGAGAGACCTATGGAAATGGGTCTTGGTTTGGTGCTTTATTTTGGTTTTGGCTTTGGTTTTGATTCATGGGTGGTGGTGGTAGTGTTTTCCTCAGAGTTGTGTTCCTCTAAGATCAGGTTCTTGAAATGCAGAGCAGCGAACTCATAGTGGATGGTGGGATTTTATAGGGAAGAAAAGTCAAGCAATTTGACTCTAGAGATTGAAGAGAGTATCCTAGAGTCTAAGGAAAAATTAACCTGTGGGAAAGTCAATTGTCATTGATAAAAGAGTTTCCAACATCAATGCTATTAAAATTCCTTCTCGGGCGCCTGGGTGGCTCAGTTGGTTAAGCGACTGCCTTCAGCTCAGGTCATGATCCTGGAGTCCCGGGATCGAGTCCCGCATCAGGCTCCCTGCTCAGCAGGGAGTCTGCTTCTCCTTCTGACCCTCCCCCCTCTCATGCTCTCTCTCTATCTCATTCTCTCTCTCAAATAAATAAATAAAATCTTTAAAAATAAATAAATAAAATAAATAAAAATAAAATTCCTTCTCTCTCTACAATCTAACATAAAAAAAAGCAATGTTCACAAAAGCTGAAATGCAAAACCTGTCACCAATTTTGGCCTTTTTTTTTTTTTAAAGATTTTATTTATTTATTTGACAGAGAGAGACACAGCGAGAGAGGGAACACAAGCAGAGGAAGTGGGAGAGGGAGAAGCAGGCTTCCCGCTGAGCAGGGAGCCCAATGTGGGGCTCGATCCCAGGACCCTGGGATCATGACCTGAGCCGAAGGCAGACGCTTAACGACTGAGCCACCCAGGTGCCCCTAATTTTGGCCTTTATTACTGCATTAGCAGAAAAGGTTAGAAACATTTAAATCTGGCCTCTTTAATTGGGCAAACACATTCACTGGTCACTTACAATAGCAATTCAATTGTTCTCTTATGTTTAACTTGAACCAAGAAGAAATTCTCATGTTGTCGGATGTGTCAAGGTATATCTATAAATGTTAACAGTAGGAAATTAGGTGTTTATCAGAATGGAAAATAATAGCTGAACAATCTTTCCTGTTCAGTTCCACACAAGAGCAAAATAAAGCCTTTGTTAATGACTACCAAGTTCGTAGTAGGCTATACTATGTCTTTAATGCAGTTGCTGACCCCTGGAAACCCTAGTACTATAGACAATAGTAAAAAGGAAGAAAGAGAGTTAGACTAAAACAATTACCAAGGTCTGAAAGAATAATCTAGAGTTCTTTATCTAAATCCTGTTATTCCGAAGTCAGAGAAGTAAGCATAGTCATGTTCTACCCTGGAATAGAAAGTGTGTAAACTGTCACTTTTCAAAAGTGACATTAGATAAGGAAGAAAATTGAATGAAACACTGTAACTTTAATTGTTCAAGCAAACACTAAGGATTCTGTAAAGATCTGTAAAGACTCTATGAGTGAGAGGGTGAATTATCCAAGGTTATGGTTGTAGACGCCTCTGGAATGTTGAGAGGCCATGTCACATAAACTCAAAAAAAAAAGTACCTGGTATGAAAAGCTTTATAGGGTAAAATGCATGCACTTCCATGCCAAGAAAGCTTGCATCATGCCTTTATAACCAAATTCTACAGTAGAGGATTTATGTACATACTCGAGAAAACTTTCCCACCTTGACTACTTCTGCAGAGGGCACTGCTATGTCCTCTGATGTGGCTGGGACAGGCCACGCATTCTTCCAGAGTAGAAGCATTATTGCTCACTTTTGGCTTTCAATCAATAGACATAAATAAATCTGGCCCAGTTTTTCAGTCCCTATCTGTTATCACTGTCTCAAACTCTGGAACAAGTGGACTCCTGCTGAGGTTGTACCTGCCTATCAGAGAGCCTAATGTGGAGAAAAGTTGTTTCTCCTCCTCCTCTGCCTCCTTTCTCTTTTCCTTTTCACATTACTTGAAACTTGCCAGTAAAACTAGATCCTCAACATTTGAAGGTGATATGTCTTAAATTCCTACATTCACAAATTCATACAAACAACCTTCTTGGGAGAAAACGAAACAAAACAAAAAAAGAATGCTACTAAATGCATGACCAATTGACTCACTGCAGTCTACCAGCCCCTCTCAGCTGATAGCATTTATTTTTGCTACAGCACTTAGGTATATTTTCTCATTTAATTTTCACAATGATCTTTTGAGGCTGACTTTTGAGTTATTATTATTGCTCTTATTTTTAACTATTCCCAATTATTGCAAGTAGCAAAACTTAGGGCTGATCTGCAAATTCTCGACAAAACAAATATTAAATCTGTGAGGGCTGAGGGTCCATAATATCAAGGAGAATATGAGGAGATGGTGTTAGAGTTGATTTCCCTTCCAATCAGCAGCACCATCTGTCCCTGGAACTGGCTGCCTACCTTCCTTGGCCTTCTGTGCGGTGGACGCTGGGGTGCTCTGGGCACAGTATACGTCCCGGGTCTGGATCCCACCTCCACAAACGGGTCCCGTCACATGCCAGTGGGGGTCCTGCTGCTCGAGGAGAAGAGAGACTTGACATTCTTTCCATTCAGAGGTCCTCCAGGAATACCTGGATTTATTTAAAAGAAATTTGATTTATTCAAAAGAAGAAGAACAAGTAAGGAAAATATAAGATTCTAAAGAAAATGTAAGTCATGACATCAAATGTATTTAATAATCTCTTTTTCTAGGGCCAAATCTTCACCTATGGATAAAAAAGTCAATTGGCCTTGGGTACTAAATCCCTTTTATCTCCTAGGGAAAAAAAATCCCAGTAGCCTCTCATGGTAGCAGTATGGGATGAGAGGAGTGAAGAAAGGAAATATGGATAAACAGGGGTTGTGTCTCAGCTCTGAAGCCATAAGAGAGTGAAGAATCAGAGGAAGAAGATGGAAACCAGATGAGCCTATTCCATAGCAGCTGACCTTGTCATGGGGTATCACTTCACAGACTTCTGGATGACTATGTGAAAGTCAGCCTTTTGAAATTAGTAGGGTAGTAGTGTGTGAATGTGCGAAGTTGGGGATACATGGTTTTAAATGGATAGAGATGACCGACTTTTCAACCTCCTTGATATAGGAAAGTATTTCTATTTATTGGACCCCACTGGGATGAAGGCATACACATTAAAAATGAGTTAACAATGTGGCACTACATTTAACTGATGAGTTACTTTTTTATATATGCAGAAATATTGTTATTTAAACTGATTTAGGAATATATCTTCCTGGTTAAGATACATAGTAAGAGACACACACCCACACACACACACAAGGAGAGAAAACACAACAGAGTTTGTACACAGCTTGCTGAAAACAAAACAACCATAACAACACTGCACTCATACCTGGAGAATATTTCAGACAGAATTTCCTTTTGGGGATTATTACAACATTCTTCAAGCCCACAGCATTAATAGAACCCTACAGCATTCACATAAATACCCATAGTCTCATTAACTTCTAGAAAAATAAACAAAACCTAAGAACATTCTCATAACTGCTGTCCCATTTCAGATTTGAGGAAAAATTCCTCAGCTTTGCAATTGCTTAAAAGAAAAAAAAAAAAGCAATAAAAATAAGTGTGTGTCACAAAAACCCTGGCCTTTCAGAAACTAGCGTAAAATTGAAATCAAGTCACAGACATCAAAATAAGAAAGCAAATCTCTAAGAAACCTAATAGTGATCAAACTCCTTCACAATGCATGGCATCACTCTAAAAAGCTTGAGAGCTGACAATCATAAGTCTTATGAAAATCCCATGGTAGGAAAAGGATTTGGACAATCCTATGGGGTTTGTTGTGATACAACTGATCACCCTCAGCTTCCCTACTTCATTTTCACGTGGTTCTCCAAGGCTGGAAGCTTAGTCAGTAGGCAGGACAAAACTTCGGAGTGTAGGTCCTGCTTAGGCAGGCAATACAGACAATAATCTGTTTCCAATTCCCGGGCGTGAGAGACGAGAAAAGTTTGGTTCTTCCCAGAGGCAGGCCTTCTCCAGAGGTCAAGTTCTGAAGCCTTTTCTCCTCACTCAAAGTTCTCACCTTGTTCTCCGTGGTCACTCAAGCAAAAGGCTTATCCCTCATGTATCGGAGTCTCAGGGCAGGTGGCTCTGTATTCCAGGGCAAGGTGCAATGGGGTAAGGGTTTGTTGCGGGGGATGGTTACCAAGGGCTCACTTCAGACCCTCTTCCTCCACCGGTTGCCTAGCAGAAGAGCTCCCTGGCCATTAAGGAGGGGGTCAGATACAGCAACTGAGTAGGAAACTCCTATGATATAATTAGCAAATAAGGTAGGCAAAAAGGGGAACAGTGTGGTATAGACAACAGGCATGATTTTCAGCTCAATGGACCTATGCTCTGCCACTTACTAGGCACATGTGACCTTGGCCCAGTTCTGTTTCCTCATCTGTAAAATGGGTATAATAAACCCACATGCTGAACACAGCACGTAACAAATGTTCAGTAAATGCTAATTCCCTTTCTGCTTATATCCTTCTACATGTACATTTGCTCCTTGCTTCCACAGAAAACACCACACACACACACACACACACACACACACACACAGAGTAACGTTTTATGTATGAGGATTTCATTGATTTCATCAAGTCCTAATGTTAGAGATCCAGGAATACCATGGCCTAACTTCCAACAACCAAAATTCAGCAAAGAGCATAAAAGAAACACAGAGTTCAGAATTACAGCAAGTCACAGCAATTTGTTTGCTTGTTTGAAAGGACTGGGCCAAGCTGTACAAATAGCTTTTTCAATTAATTTATTGTGACCCTAGAAGAATTAGTAATGGAAGAATTTTGGAAGTCATTAGGGAGAAAAATGAAAAGTTTAATGACTATGGTTTTATATAAAGTAACAAAAACCCTGTCGGTAGCTCATTAACCAACAACACCTGAATTCTATTCACTGGCAAACGGCAAATTCTCTGAAAAAATATAAGGCATTTATCACTACCTCAATTGTTTACCACCTCAGAGAAAACACCAGCCCAGCAAGCAGCAGAGGGAAAATGCTCACCAGAAAAGGACTTCTATATTCCTTTTTTAACTGCCCGTCTTTCACAGTCTTTCCTCAACCTCCTTATTTGTTTCAAAAGCATTACCTACGTTTAGTCAACAAATCACCCCGCAACCATGAAACCTGAACATCCCGATCTCCCTCAACCTGGCAAAGTGTCTCCAGGGACTGACAGAATGAGGAATCAAAGGAGTCCTCTTGGCTAATGGTACTCACTTTCTCCTTTAGAAGCTGTGACAGCAATGGTCCTCCAGCCCCAGACAAGTTGGCTGCCTGACTGCCTGGGACATTCTCTTCAACAGTGAAGTCCCTGTCAAAGACATTTTCCACCCTCTCTCTCCCAACTCTGCTGCCTTTTAACACACCCTCATTTTGTCCTTTGGTTAAGAAGGAAATATGGGAATTTCAAAGGCCAGAGTCCTACCTCCTGTGGGTACATGGCACTTTGAAATCCATTATGGAAATGCCTCAAGTGGGTTAAGAGAGCCATGGAATGAATGAAAGACACTACTCAGTGCTCATCCTACAAATGTGTAGGATCCATTTGCTTTTTTCAAGTGTTCTGGCTGAACACAATAGCCAACGGTAAATTTATTTGAGCTCCTAGAGTATCATGACACATCCTTCAAGTAGTAATGACAATAACCCATAGCTTTTGCACGCCTACTCCATGCTAGGTACTGCACTGACAAATTCAGGCATGTAACCTCATTAAATCTTCCCAACAATCCTATGAGGAAAGTATGCTTTCCCCTTTACAGATGGGATAATTGGAATAAAAAAGAAATAATTCTTCCAACATCATATAAGTAATTGGAAGAGCAAGGTTCAAAGTCAGATTTATCTGACTCTGAAGCACATCTTGTTAATGAAATGACAGATAGATTAAAATAGTGAATGGCAAACCAAAGAAAGTTGATCAAAGGATATAGAAAATAAGTTCAGTTGGCAATAGGTAGCTACCTGCCCAGCCATTACGAGGACAAGTAAATCTTGGACTTGGTCTGAGGAAGTGAATTCTTAAATGAGACAGCCCAGGAATGGGGACAAGAACCCATATATCAGGGCAATCATGTATTGTAACTGTGAAATTCAGTTTTTCTTCACTTACTTTCTAGAATCTGCCTTCCAAATCCTTCTCTCACACCTGAAACTCAGTGCCCAATCTGTTCATATGTTCCCCATAATGCAGGTCTCCTCTTAGGAAATGGTCAATAAATGTATCCACATGATACATATTAAAAGTTAGGCATGCACTGGTCATGATGAGCACCAGTTGATGTATGGAATTGCTGAATCACTATACTGTGCACCTGAAACTAATATAATACTCTTACCTATACTGGAATAAAATAAACTATAAAAAAATTAATATTAAAATGTTATCATTCTAAGAAGGTGCATGCAGCTTAAAGAAGAAACCAAGATTAAATCAAAGAAAAATTTCTAACAGTAGAAATACATATTCCCATTAAGAAATATAGGAGACAAATTCTGGACTAGGAAAAGCAATTCAAGGCCTCCAAATTCAATTGCCGAGATAACCAGCTTGTCTTCCAGACAGTGACGTCTCATTCAAGGAATCCTGTACTCAAACTATTCTTCAAATGGAAGGGGGGAGGGCAGAAGGAGTAAGAAATGGATTCATTGTTGTGAAGCAATGAGTAGAGACATCCTAAATTAGCAAAGCCAAAATTAGAAAAGTGGGCACATTTAGTGACTATTTTTAAAATACCTCCGTCCTACTAATGTGACATAAAGTGATTCTAATAGCAACAGGATTGCAGGCCCATCAGAATTTTATAGCAACCTCTGCCCTTTAGAATGTATGCTTTATCACTTTCACAAGGCTTGGAATTGCTTACAAAGTGTGGATTTCTTTTCTCCTTCTAAAACTTGGATTTAAAGCAAAGCAACATGGAATAGAATCTTAAGTGATTTAATGATGACAGATTGAAAGAATGATCGCATTCGTTAATGGTCATGTTTTGACTAAGCACATATAGATTTGCAAACACTCTTGAAATTGAAACCCTAGTGTAAGGTATTCAAATTAAATGTCTGTATATTAAAAATCAGTGTATTGCAGCATGACTAATTTATGATAATGTCTGTTGTCCTTTTAAAGTTGTAAATGCATTAGGACAGAATTAACTTGTCATTTTTTGCTGAACAGATGACCAAAATAAAGGGAACAGATCACACTTTAGATATTTTATGCTCTGGTAATTTTTTATTGAATAGAGTGGGACTATTGATTATGGAAAGCTACTCTGAAGTGCAAAGCTCTTTGCCCTTCAGCAGATGGCTTCACTAGCCAAACTCCACATATGTATTATTAATAGACTTCTATCGCTATGCACAGCACTTAGCAGGACGTTAACTTTCTTACACTAACAGGGGAATGAATCTTCCATCCAAGAGGACTTAAAGTGGCACAATGGGGACTCATGAAACAATATGCACCAGTAAAAGACAGACTCAATAAAAAGGCATCAGTCTTCTTCTCTTGAAACAATTTATAGATTCTTTGAAACTATTGTCTCTTGTCTAAAGCAGAGTCTCCTGAGGGCTCCAGGTCATGACTCCTTTACTCCTCAAGTCATGCAGGAAAGCTGCCTAATTAAAAGTTTAAAACAAAAAAAGATGCAACCTTAATGAATCCATTAATTCATTTCAAAAATGTACTGAGTTCCCATCATGTACAGGGTATTAGTGCTGTGGTAGATGATCAACGGGGGAAGATAAAGAAGATATGGTAGGTGATAGGCATGCCGTTCTGTTCTGGAAGGCAAACTTTTACAAATTCAGACTGTGATCTCATCCCTCACCCTTTCTCAAGCTACTCTTATAACCTAATGAAAACAGAAACTTCTTATCTGGAAAACCAGACACACTGTTAGCAGAAGCAAGGCGGCCATAGGGGACCATGTCATATCATGCTTCATGTGTCCATCCCTGCCTTGGGTAGATGTTCTTATTTAATCTCCTTGACGATGCCAATTTCAGCTGCTCTTTATAAGAAATGACTTTGAATCCTTCACACATGTTATATAATAAGTATAATCATGGAAGAAAGTATCCTGAGCATAGTATTGCTCTGGAACTGCCCTACATATGAGTGGTCATTCATTCATTCATTGTTTTCTGAACATTTACAATGAACCAGTCATGTTTATAAGTGCTACTCATTCTAGGAAAAAAGTAAATAAACAAAAAAGCCACATTCCTAGATATGGGATGATTTGTAAGAATATTATCAACTATTAAACACTCTTAAAGAATATGGTGAGCTGTGAATTGTGTAAGACTGTGGAATCACAGACCTGTACCTCTGAAACAAATCATACATTATATGTTAAAAAAAAAGAAGATAGCAGGAAGGGGAAAATGAAGGGGGGTAAATCGGAGGGGGAGACGAACCATGAGAGACTATGGACTCTGAGAAACAAACTGAGGGCTCTAGAGGGGAGGGAGGTGGGGAGATAGGTTAGCCTGGTGATGGGTATTAAAGAGGGCATGTACCGCATGGAGCACTGGGTGTTATATGTAAACAATGAATCATGGAACACTACATCAAAAACTAATGATGTAATGTATGGTGATTAACATAACATAATTTTTAAAAATTAAAAAAAAATAAAGAATATGGTGATTGTGTTCTGGATGCTCTAGTTTTTAAAGAGTAATATTACAGAGAGTCCCTGACTTATGGTAGCTCAACTTACAAATTTTTGACTTGTGATAGTGTGAAAGTGATACACATTCAGTAGAAACCATACTTCGAATTTTGAATTCTCATCTTTTTTCACCTAGCAATACATGGTCCAATAGTCTCGTGATGCTGGGCAGTGGCAGTAAGCCGCAGCTCCCAGTCAGCTATGAGATCACAAGGGTAAATTATAGATACACCTGCAACCATTCTGTATCCCTACAACCATTCCGGTTTTCACTTTGAGTATAGTAGTCAAAAGATTACATGAGATATTCAATATTATTATAAAAGAGACTTTGTGTTAGATGATTTTGCCCAACTATAAGCTGATATGAGCATTCTAAGCACATTTAAGGTAGGCTAGGTGAAGCTACGATGCTTGGTAGGTTATGTAGAGTAAATGCATTTCGACTTAAAATCTTTTCAATTTCTCAAGAGGGAACTCCATCATAATTCAAAGAAGATCTTTTTACAAGATTCTTAAGATGCATGAACTAAGTGAACACAGACTGAAAGTTTTCTGTTTCCTGAATTCTCCAGCAATTAGCACAGTGACAGGCTGAAGCAGGTGTTGGACCAACAACTCTTCACAACACACCAACCCTGTTCCAGCACTTACACAGTTCCAACGGCCAAAGGAGGCCAATAACCAAGCCAAGTGTTGCCTGCCATCCTTTTCCTTAGCTCTATCCCTGGCTTCAGTATCATCTATAAAGATCCATCAACAAATCCCCAGAGTCTTCTCAAGGAAAAAGAATTTTATCGAAAAAATCTAAAATTGGGTTTAGTGCCTTAAAGAGATGTTAGGGACAAACAGGCTGGCCACAGGGGGTTGTTATAGAAACAAATCAAAGTAGGCTGCAGGAGACCCAGATACAATTCTATGAGTCTGCACAGATAGATCATAATAAGGATAAATTCATACACACCAGAGACAAGGGGGGATGGATTATTAGAGCCCAGCTATTCAGTGCCAGACCCAAGAATTGAAACCATGGGCTTTTCTGTGCAGTTATATCACACAGGATATGTAATTATATCAACCACACAGCTTCTGCCTCCAGATCTTCTTAGGAGTTTTAATCTACATTGGTCACTGTCGGGCACCTGGGTGGCTCAGATGGTTAAGCGTCTGCCTTCGGCTCAGGTCATGATCTCAGGGTCCTGGGATCGAGTCCCACATCGGGCTCCCTGCTCCTTGGGAGCCTGCTCCTCCCTCTGCCTCTCTCTCTCTCTCATGAATAAATAAATAAAATCTTAAAAAAAAAATAATCTACATTGGTCACTGTCACCTTTTAATAGTGCTGTCTTATATTCGATTTCAAATTCTAAGTGATCATTTAAGAGGCAGAACAGCCATTTTTGCATGAAAATTGTTGTTTCCTGGTGAAGTGGTGGAAGTTGCTGGTGGGTAATCTGAGGTGTCACTTCCAAGAAAGATGTTGACATTTTCCAATATTCTTGTGTGTTACAGTGTCTTCAGCCAGAATGGACTCTCTAAGTCAACACAAGGGATCTGGAGGCACAGCTGTTCCAGCATCAGGTCATCCCTCAGTTATCTGACATTAAGCATTTAAAATGCTTTCCTTATGCTATCTAGTAAACAGGGCCACCTTACTATTTATCGTCTGAGAATGCTTTTCACCATCCTCTGAGTTGAGATGTAGGATCTAATACTTCAGATGCTAATCAGGACATAAGAAAAGACACAAGTACTAAGGTAGTTTATAAAACGCATATCTTGCAATGTTTTGAGGTAGAGAATAACGTAGTGCCTAAGATCATGATGCCTGATGACAGGAGATAAACACACAAAGAGAAAAGGTGGCAAGTGATGAGCAGATGCATCCTGTCTCTCTCATTTCTATGCCCACCTCATAATATACAATGTGAGTGCTTAGTGTTATGTTGGAAGGCGACATAAATTTACAAGTACACTGTAATGCGGAATGAAGGGGTTTCTTGGAGTCTATACATGTCTTGGTTAAAAACATACTCTTGAAGCAAACATAAGGCTGTACTATGCTAACTTCTTTATAGTTCTCTAATTTCCCATGGTAGCATAACATAGACTAGCTCCTGTCTCCTTTCAAGTTTACTTAAGCCATTTGCCCCAAGGAACTTCCGAAGAGTTCTGGTCTCAGGGAGCACTTCCAGAATGGACTCCTCTTGGTGACCATTCCTTTCATGGGAACACACTTAAGGAACTGGCCCTCATAGTATTTAGAGCTAAAATGCTGACCAGTGGAGTCCAGCTGGTAAGAAGAGTAGCCCCAAAGCTATGCAACTAAAGAACTTTTTGAGGAATATTAATATGTAGGACCTAGGGTAATTTTCTAGCTCTTCCCTTTTCCTGGAATATTCTTCCCCTAGTTATCTGAAAGGCTACTTTCCTCACTTCTTTCAAGTTCCCCCACCACATCCTGCTTGTTCAAATGAGGCTTCTGTAATGACCCTGTTTAGGTCTGTAACTTGAGCTGACGCCACATCACAGCATCCCAGCAACCCTACTGTAATGTTTTGTTGTTGTTGTTGTTTTTCCCCACAGCTCATGTATACAGTATATAGCTTATTTATTATATTTATTTGGTATACCTTCACTAAAATTTAAGCCCCATGAGGGGGAGAGGATTTTGACTATTTTGTTCTCTGAGGTATCACAAACGTTAAACATAGTGCTTGGCACGGTCAATGTACATTTATTGAATGGATGAACACATCTCTTATAGCACAGATGGTAGAAGGGTAAAAGCCAAACTGCATTCTGAGAGTTTAAAAAAACACTATGAAAAGTCACAGAAATGTACATTTTCCTGCTGGGGAGAAATATGGTGAATTAGATTGCTTAATGTATAGGAATTGCTCTTGAATTCTGGGAAAAGAGAAATGGGCATTTTTGTTGCCTAATAGATTTTTGCTTCCATTTTCCTTGTTCACAATGAATTTTAATCACCAATGTCACACTAGAAATAAAAGTTAGTACACAGTCTTTATGCTTTCCTATGGTAGAGGCCACAGCTCAGATTTCAGACAAATAAGAATGTCAGCTAATGTTAATCCTGTTGTTATTTATGCATTCTCCTGGAATCAGTCGCTAACACATCATTCTCCCAAGGAAACCCTGGTTGGTATTCAGTGAGTTTTCAAGGACTCCTATTTCCTACAAATTCACTATTTGAGCCTGTTTTTTAAAAATGTCAAATTCAATAACATTTCCAAACAGCAGAACTAGAGGGCCAGGTTCATTGCCAACAAAATTTGTCAGACCTATTTTCAGATGTTAAGGTTCAATCAAATGAAGATCAATAAAGAAATTCATCTTGGGCACATTTGGAATTATTAACCTTCCATATTATTTTGTTAGAAAACATGATACATATAAACACACAACTATGCATATATACACCCTTATCTGGGTATGTGTCTTTATTACGACTATCATGAAAGTAATGGAAAGAATATTGACTTTGAAGCCAAACAGACTTCAATTCAAATCTGAACACTACCAATTTGCTTTACTTTTACCACAAAAGTGCCCCATTTTGATGATAAACTTATTGTTCTTCTAAATAATCTTTGTTAAATCTCTGACATAGTTATTGGCTAACAGTAGGTACTCAATAAAAGTAATAATCCATTATTTAACATATGTAGATGCAATTCAACCTTCTTCTGATCATCAGAGAGGAACTTCTCTGACTCCCAAGAGAATTGTAATAATTTTTAACAAAGAAAAGAGAAGAAAAAAATGGAGTGATGTCTATAAATCAACACCTGGAAGAGGTCACTAGCCATTCCATGAAAGGAATGAAGAAAAACGGGATCAATGTCAAGTTCATCATTAAACCCAGATTCTATTTCTGGAAGCCTAATATTGAGAACCCTTCTAAAGTATGCCTCCATAGAGAAAAAGATTTCACATTACCCAGAAGAACTAATTCCTTACCCCCATTAAATTACTACAGTATGCCTTCCAAGGAAAGGAGGGATTCTCCTTCTGGAGGAAATGAACACACCTGCAGACAGCAACAACAAGGGCTGCCATCTTTGTAGTGCCTCCTATGTGCTGAGCACTGAGACTGACATTTTACATACCTAGTCTGTATGTAGTCAATCCTCAACACAGGCAGCATAATTAGACACATTTTATTGAAGAGGGAAATGCTTTAGAGAGGTTGTATAGCTCGCCCAAAAACACACAATAAATGATGGTGATGTAATTTGAATCCATGTCTCTCCAAACTCAAAAGGAACAAAAATCTCAGGCTTTATGTCATTTCCAATCTCATTCTTTCCCTCAATATCAGTGCTTTTAAAGAATGGACACATCCTCAACACCACTAGGGAGAATTCTGTGAGATAAAGCTAATCTGTAAAGGATCATAAACTACACCTACCTCCTCTGCTTTTGAGGTATGAAGTGATACGAATCTAAGGGGTTATCTTGATAAAAAATGAACGATCATTAGTTGAATCTACAATGATTTCAATGGTGAAGTTGAAGAAGTGAGTGGCTAAGACTCTGACAACAGGAAATTACCTCTTTATTTTTCCACCCCTACCCAACCCCATATACACATTATTTCAGGTGTAAGGAATAGCTAATCCAATCAACAATGCCTGTTGAATGTGATTAATCGTTTGATTCATTTCTACAAGAAGCTATTTTTTGGCCTCATTTTACTTTTCACTGGGGAAGTAATTCTCAAATCTTACAAATTATAAGAAACTATAGAAAAGGTCTATCTAAAATAGCTACATATTTAACAGATAGAGTTCAGGGCAGCTGTCCAACAGAAATTACCACAAATTTATTCCCAAAATACTTCTGAATAGCTAGCTAGCCCCAAATGACTTCTGTCATTATCAGACCAGGACTAGCATAAGCCAACAATCCAGAGAAAAATACACTGGAGGCCTTCACTATACATACATACATACTATGCTATACATACAGCCAGGCAAAATATAACCAATATAAAAATATTAAAATATAGCTACTAATCTAGGTCAAGCCTTTTCCCAACATCCTCTGGCTCTTTAGGGACTCTATTAGAAACAATGCCATTGGGTGGCAGGAACCTTTAGAGACAGAACTGCATTCGAATCAAGGTGTTGCCACCCACTATCTATGTAACCTCAAAAACTATTTAATCTAAGCATCAATGGCCTCATTTGCAAAATGAAGATGCTATGAATAGCTTCTTAGGTTGTCGGGTGTGACATGTCAGGTAACAATAACTAATGGTTATTGAGCATTTATCATGTGCCAAGAGCTGGATGAAGTGAGTACTGCTAGTAGATGAGTAAACTAAGAAACTAGACTTAAGTTACTTGCAGAAATTCGCAAATTCAGAAAGTCACAGAAATAGGATTATAGCCCAGGTAATCAACACAGCCCATGCTTTTAACCCACTGTGCTATACTGCTTAATGTAGATCTCGAAACTGAGGAAAGACTCAACAGTTATGAGTCACAGCTACTGTTATTATTGTTAACATCCCTACCCCACATAAAACGAGGTTATATAGAACACTGAATACTCATGCCAAAGAATATGCCATACCTGGGGCATGGCTGCAAGAGTTCTTCAACAATGCAGGCCTCTTTCTCGAGAAGTTCAGGGCATTCCTTTCCACCCCCAATAGCAATGTGCTTCACATTCCGGCTCCGGCTCCTAAATCCAGGTGAGAGACTTCCTGAACGACACGTCTTGGAGCAGGGGCTCCAGGAGGACCACTCAGTGGTTTCACAGTCTTTTGGCATGGTGCAGGACTGGATAGTCAAAGGGAAGGAGTCTTGCATGCAAAGGCTGAAGGGACAGAAGCAAAAAAAAGTAGGGCATAGATTAAACGGATGCAACCAACATTATGAAGTGCCTGTTATGGAAAAGAAAACAAAACTGAAATTTGATATCAGCTTTCAAATAGGATTTTAAAAAAATGTTAGAAGCATCATGATAAAATAATGAAGAATATCCATTTTAAGATTGTATGCTCTATTTTATCTGAAACTGTAAAGTTATTTCACTCTAGCAAGACGCATAGGTAAAATGAGCCAACCATGAACTTTGTCTGAAGCATTATCAAAAATAACTGAGGCTGAGGGAGGAGGAGCAAGATGGTGGAAGAGTAGGAGACCTAAATTTCGTCTGGTCCCAGGAATTCAGCTAGATAGGGATCAAACCATTCTGAACCCCTACGAACTCAGCAGGAGATCAAAGAAAAGAATAGCAGCAACTCTCTGAACAGAAAAGCGACCACTTTCTGGAAGGTAGGACACGCAGAGAGGTGAATCCAAGGTGATATTTGGGAAGATAGATGGCGGGGGAGGGGGCCTCTGTCAGCTGCTACTGGCAAGTGACAGAGCAGCAGAGCACAAAATCAGAACTTTTGGGAGTTGGCTCCGCTACACTGAGGAACGTCGCTCCAGTGGCTAAGCGGGGGGGGGGGGGGGGTGGAACCTTGGCTGGGAGAGTGTGGTCTCAGGACCCTGAGTGCGGCAGAGCTCCCAGGTATGCGGCGAGGAAGCCCACTGCAGAGACGCAGCCGAGGAGTGGGCTCTCAGCTGGGGTTGCCATAAACCATGATCCACGGCAGTCGGGCCACTGCTCTTCCAGCAGGGACCCAACAATGGCAGATCCGGGGAGACTCCCCTTCCTCTCCTGGGAGGAGCGGCGTGGAAGCGCACCACAGGGATCTGCTGGGTTTGGACACTCCCATGGGGCTGGGTGCCAGAGATAGAAATGCTCGGTCACAGGCTGGGTAAGCACGGAGTGCAGCTGGAGACCAGGGAGATGGAAGTGATTGACTGCTTTTCTCTAGGGGTGCACTGAGGAGTGGGGCCCTGAGTTCTCAGCTCCTCAGGGGCAGGGATTGGGAAGCCGCCATTTTCACTCTTGTCCTCCAAAGCTGGATTGAAAGCTTGCAGGGAACAAAAGCTCCCCAGAGCAAACCCCAGCAGATTACTTAGCCCAGACCAGCAAGAGCAGGGCAATTTCGCCTCCGGCAAAGACATTTGGGAACCAGGGCAACAGGCACCCCCCCCCGCCAGAAGATCAGCAAGAACAGCCAGCCAAGACCAAGTTTACCTATCAATGAGAAGGGCAAAACTCCAACATTAGGGGAATACTGCACATAGAATTCATGGCTTTTTCCCCCCTGATTCTTTAGTCTTTGAAAGTTTTTTTTTTGAATTTTTTTTCTTTTTCTTTTTTTGAATTTTTTTCCCTTTTTCAACCAACATCTTATCAATCCCTTTTTTAAAAAACATTTTTTTTCATTTTTAGAGTCATATTCTATCCCTTCATTGTACTTAACATTATTTTTTGTGTATATATCTAAGTTGTTCTCTCTTTAAAATTTTGGGATACACTTTCTTCTAAAAGACCAAAATATACCCTAAATCTCTAGTGTATGGCTTTGTTCTGCTCTCCTGCCTGATCACACTCTCTCCCTTTCTTTTTTTTTTTAATTTCTCTTCTTGCTTTTTTAAACCAACTTCTTATCTTATCAATTCCTTTTATAAAATCTTTTATAATTTTCATCTTTACATTTAGATTCTGTCCCTTCATCATATTTACCCTTATTTTTGTACATATATGTTTTGCTTTCTTTAAAATTTTGGGAGGTAGTTTCTTTTAACAGAACAAAATATGCCCAAAATCTAGTGTGTGGCACTAATCTATTCACAGCCTGATCATATTTCATCATATCGTTTTTTTTTTTTTTTCTTTCTTTCCCTTTCTTTTCCCCCCGGTAGTGGGTCTCTTCTGATTTGTTTAGTGTATATTTTTCTGGGGTTGTTGTTACCCTATTAGCATTTTGTTCTCTCATTAATCTATTCTCCTCTGGACAAAATGACAATATGGAAAAAATCACCTCAATAAAAGATCAAGAGGCAGTACCGACTGCCAGGGACCTAATCAATACGGACATTAGTAAGATATTGGAACTAGAGTTAAGAATGACAATTATAAAGATACAGCTGCTGAGCTTCAAAAAAGCATGGAAGATATCAGAGAAACCCTCTCTGGAGAAATAAAAGAAGTAAAGTCTAACCAAGTCAAAATCAAAATGGCTATTAATGAGGCGTAATCAAAAATGGAGGCTCCAGGGTGCCTGGGTGGCTCAGTTGGTTAAGCGACTGCCTTCGGCTCAGGTCATGATCCTGGAGTCCCTGGATCGAGTCCCGCATCGGGCTCCCTGCTCGGCCGGGAGCCTGCTTCTCCCTCTAACCCTCCCCCCTCTCATGTGCTCTCTCTCTCTCATTCTCTGTCTCAAATAAATAAAAAAAATCTTTAAAAAAAAAAAAAAAAAAAAATGGAGGCTCCAACAGCTAGAATAAATGAGGCAGAAGAGAGAATTACTGATATAGAAGAACAAATGATGGAGAATAAAGAAGCTGAGAAAAAGAGAGATAAACAACTACTGGATCACAAGGGCAAAATTCGAGAGATAAGTGATACCATAAGATGGAACAATATTAGAATAATTGGGATCCCAGAAGAAGAAGAAAGAGAGAGAGGGGTAGAAGGTATACTGGAGCAAATTATAGCAGAGAACTTCCCTAATTTGGGGAAGGAAACAGGCATCAAAATCCAGGAGGTGCAGAGAACCCCCCTCAAAATCAATAAAAATAGGTCAACACCCTGACATCTAATAGTAAAACTAACGAGTCTCAGAGACAAAGAGAAAATCCTGAAAGCAGCTTGGGACAAGAGGTCTGTAACCTACAATGGTAGAAACATTAGATTGGCAGCAGACCTATCCACAGAGACCTGGCAAGCCAGAAGGACTGGCATGATATATTCAGAGCACTAAATGAGAAAAATATGGAGCCAAGAATACTATATCCAGCCAGGCTGTCATAGAAAATAGGAGAGATAAAAAGCTTCGAGGACAAACAAAAACTAAAGGAATTTGAAAACACCAAACCAGCCCTACAAGAAATACTGAAAAGGGTCCTCTAAGCAAAGAGAGAGCCTAAAAGTAACACAGACCAGAAAGGAACACAACAATATACAGTAACAGTCACCTTACAGGCAATACAATGGCACTAAATTCCTATCTTTCAATAGTTACCCTGAATGTAAATAGGCTAAATGCCCCAATCAAAAGACACCAGGTATCAGATTGGATTAAAAAACAAGACCCATCGATATGCTGTCTGCAAGAGACTCATTTTAGACCCAAAGACACCACCAGATTGAAAATGAGGGGGTGGAAAACCATTCACCATGCTAACGGACATCAAAAGAAAGCTGGGGTGGCAATCCTTATATCAGGCAAATTAGATTTTAAACCAAAGACTATGATAAGAGATGAGGAAGGACACTATAGCTTAACTAAAGGGTCTAATCAAACAAGAAGATCTAACAATTGTAAATATCTATGCCCCTAACATGGGAGCACCAACTTATATAATCCAATTAATAACAAAAACAAAGAAACACATCAAAACAATACAATAATAGTAGGGGACTTTAACACACCCCTCACTGAAATGGACAGATCATCTAAGCAAAAGATCAACAAGGAAATAAAGACTTGAAATGACACACTGGACCAAATGGACTTCACAGATATATTCAGAACATTCCATCCCAAAGCAACGGAATACACATTCTTCTCTAGTGCCCATGGAACATTCGACAGAATAGATCACACATCCTAGGTCACAAATCAGGTCCCAACCGGTACCAAAAGATTGGGATCACTGCCTGCATATTTTCAGACCACAATGCTTTGAAACTAGAACTCAATCACAAGAGGAAAGTTGGAAAGAATTCAAATACATGGAGGCTAAAGAGCATCCTACTAAAGAATAAATGGGTCAACCGGGAAATTAAAGAAGAATTAAAAAAATTCATGGAAACCAATGAAAATGAAAACACAACTATTCAAAATCTTTGGGATGCAGCAAAGGCAGTCCTAAGAGGAAAGTATATAGCAATACAAGACTTTCTCAAGAAACAAGAAAGATCTCAAATACACAACCTAACCCTACACCTAAAGGAGCTAGAGAAAAAACAGCAAATAAAGCCTAAACCCAGCAGGAGAAGAGAAATCATAAAGATCAGAGCAGAAATCAATGAAACAGAAATGAAAAGAACAGTAGAACAGATCAACGAAACTAGGAGCTGGTTCTTTGAAACAATTAAGAGGATTGATAAACCCCTGGCCGAACTTATCAAAAAGAAGAGAAAGGAACCAAATAAATAAAATCATGAATGAAAGAGGAGAGATCACAACCAACACCAAAGAAATACAAACAATTATAAGAACATATTATGAGCAACTATATGCCAGCAAATGTGATAATCTGGAAGAAATGGATGCATTCCTAGAGATGTATCAACTACCAAAACTGAACCAGGAAGAAATAGAAAACCTGAACAGACCCATAACTACTAAGGAAATTGAAGCAGTAATCAAAAGTCTCCCAACAAACAAGAGCCCAGGGCCAGATGGCTTCCCAGGGGAATTCTACTAAACATTTCAAGAAGAATTAATACCTATTTTTCTGAAACTGTTCCAAAAAATAGAAATGGAAGGAAAACTTCCAAACTCGTTTTATGAGGCCACCATTACCTTGATCCCAAAACCAGACAAAGACCCCATCAAAAAGGAGAATTACAGACCAATATCCCTGATAAACATGGATGCAAAAATTCTCACCAAAATACTAGCTAATAGGATACAACAGTACATTAAAAGGATTATTCACCACAACCAAGTGGGATATATTCCTGGGCTGCAAGGTTGGTTCAACATCCGCAAATCAATCAATGTGATACAATACATAATCAAAGAAAGAACAAGAACCATATGATCCTCTCAATAGATGCAGAAAAAGCATTTGACAAAGTACAGCATCCTTTCTTGATCAAAACCCTTCAGAATGTAGGGATAGAGGGTACATACCTCAATATCATAAAAGCCATCTATGAAAAACCCACAGCAAATATCATTCTCAATGGGGAAAAACTGAGAACTTTTCCCCTAAGGTCAGGAACGCGGCAGGGATAGCCACTATCACCACTGCTATTCGACATAGTTCTAGAAGTCCTAGCCACAGCAGTCAGACAACAAAAAGAAATAAAAGGCATCCGAATCAGCAAAGAAGAAGTCAAACTCTCACTCTTTGCAGATGATATGATACTTTATGTGGAAAACCCCAAAGACTCCACCCCAAAACTGCTAGAACTCATACAGGAATTCAGTCAAGTGGCAGGATATAGAATTAATGCACAGAAATCAGCGGCATTCCTCTACACCAACAACAAGACAGAAGAAGGAGAAATTAAGGAGTTGATCCCATTTACAATCGCTCCCAAAACCATAAGATACCTAGGAATAAATCTAACCAAAGAGGCAAAGAATCTGCAGAAAACTATAAATTACTCATGAAAGAAATTGAGGAAGACAAAAAAATGAAAAATATTCCATGCTCATGGATTGGAAGAACAAATATTGTGAAGATGTCAATGCTACCTAGAGCAATCTACACATTTCATGAAATCCTTATCAAAATACCCTCCACTTTTTTTAAAGAAATGGAACAAATAATCCTAAAATGTGTATGGAACCAGAAAAGACCCCAAATAGCCAGAGGAATGTTGAAAAAGAAAAGCAAAGATGGTGGCATCACAATCCCGGGCTTCAAGCTCTATTACAAAGCTGTAATCATCAAAACAGTATGGTACTGGCACAAAAACAGACACATAGATCAATGGAACAGAATAGAGAGCCCAGAAATGGACCCTCAACTCTGTGGTCAACTAATCTTTGACAAAGCAGGAAAGAATGTCTAATGGATAAAAGACAGGCTCTTCAACAAATGGTAATGGGAAAATTGGACAGCCACATGCAGAAGAATGAAACTGGACCACTTCCTTACACCACACACAAAAATAGACTCAAAATGGATGAAAGATCTAAATTTGTGAGACAGGAATCCAACAAAATCCTAGAGGAGAACACAGGAAGCAGCCCCTCTGACCTCAGCCACAGCAACTTCTTCCTGGAAACATCGCCAAAGGCAAGGGAAGCAAGGGCAAAAATGAACTATTGGGACTGCATCCAGATAAAAAGCTTTTGCAGAACAAAGGAAACAGTCAAAAAAAAAAAAAAAAAAAGACAACCAACAGAATGGGAGAAGATATTTGCAAATGACATACCAGATAAACAGCTAGTATCCAAAATCTATAAAGAACTTATCAAACTCAACACCCAAAGAACAAAGAATCCAATCAAGAAATGGGCAGAAGACATGAACAGACATTTTTCCAAAGAAGACATCCAAATGGCCACCAGACACATGAAAAACTGCTCAACGTCACTTGGCATCAGGGAAATCCAAATCAAAACCTCAATGAGATACCACCTCACACCCATCAGAATGGATAAAATTAACAAGTCAGGAAACGGCAAATGTTGGTGAGGATGCGGAGAAACAGGAACCCTCCTACACTGTTGGTGGGAATGCAAGCTGGTGCAGCCACTCTGGAAAACAGTAGGGAGGTTCCTCAAAAAGTTGAAAATAGAGCTACCCTATGACCCAGCAATTGCACTTCTAGGTATTTACTCCAAAGATACAAATGTAGAGATCTGAACAGGTATGACCACCCCAATGTTTATAGGAGCAATGTCCACCATAGCCAAACTATGGAAAGAGCCAAGATGTCCATCAATAGATGAATGGATAAAGAAGATGTAGTATATATATACAATGGAATATTATGCAGCCATCAAAAAAAAAAAAAAAAAACGAAATCTTGCCATTTGCAAGGAGGTGGATGGAACTAGAGGGTAATTTGCTAAGCAAAATAAGTCAATCAGAGAAAGACAAGTATCATATGACCTCACTGATATGAGGAATTCTTAATCTCAGGAAACAAACTGAGGTTTGCTGGAGTGGTGGGGGGTGGGAGGGATGGGGTGGCTGGGTGATAGACATTGGGGAGGGTATGTGCTATGGTGAGCGCTATGAATTGTGTAAGACTGATGAATCACAGACCTGTACCTCTGAAACAAATAATACATTATATGTTAAAAAAAAAAAATAGTAGGAAGGGGAAAATGAAGGGGGGAGAATCAGAGGGAGAGATGAACCATGAGACACGATGGGCTCTGAGAAACAAACTGAGCGTTCTAGAGGGAGGGGGGTGGGGGGATGGGTTAGCCCGGTGATGGGTATTAAAGAGGGCACGTACTGCATGGAGCACTGGGTGTTATATGCAAACAATGAATCACAGAACGCTACATCAAAAACTAATGATGTAATTTATGGTGATTCACTTAATAGTATAAAATTAAAAAAAAACAAAAACAAAAAATGAGGCTCTTCTACTGTGCTTTCACCTCTGATATAACCTGGAGTTGCCATTTGTTGACTGGTTCCCAGGTGTCATACACTGTGCTGCATCTCACAGGTACTTTCTCACAACAATTTCATGAGTTTATGTATTATTATCTCCAACTGTAGAAAATAGACTCAGGAAGGCTAAATCAGTTGTCTAAGGTCAAACAAAGGTACAGGTAAACTGGAGAGTATTAATCTATCCATTCTTTTACATATGGGCTATGAAAAAATAAACAAATGTGGTATTGTGTTTCCCCCACACTGCTAGGCTCTGAGCATCAATTTCCTCATTTGCAAAATTCAAGTGCTATCAAATACTAACCATCTAATTGGGAAACAGATAAATAAATAAAAAGACAGGATAATGGGATAATGTGATGAATTCAACATAAAAGCATTTATAATGATGAGGAGAAAAGTTGATGAGGCAGTGATGGACCACCTAGGAAGGCTTGGGGGATGGGCGGGGCTGGGGGGGAGGTTCTAAGAATGCAGGACATTAGAGCTGCATTTCTTTTAAAGATTAATGGGAACTTCTCAGGTATAGAAAGAAGACTACTTTAGGTCAATGAAATAGCACATTTAAAGCCTTGATATAAAACTTTGTGAGGATGGAAACCAGTGGTTTGCCAGCGCTGGATGTACTGTTTCACAAGAACTAACTATTAAATTTTCAGGAACTTTGCAAGCTAGCTGACTTCATGCAGGTAACTTAAAATTGGCCATGGTAGAAGTATTTACACAACAGAAATAAACAAATCCTACAAATCAAGCCCCACCCCCACCCTCACCCTACCCTGATGCCCAACCCCAAGAACTAGGGGTTAAACATTTATAAGCACACCAAAGCGGGTAAGTAAAAGCCAACTTGTCAACTGTCATAAATCTGTCCATTTATAAAGCAAAAAGTTCAAAAAGGAAAGTGGATAAATATTAGGTATGTGGGTTCTTCAAAAGTATGTCTGGAAAGGCTTCATATCATGGTCTAAGAAATTCAGGTTTGATTGAGCATTAAATAACTTTAAGTGGAGGAAAATTAGACTCCTATAGAAGATAATATTTCACATATTAATTGGCATTCTTTTTTTTCCCCACTTTTTTTTGTTATCCATTTTCTTATTCTATAAAAGGCATCCATTACCTTGGAAAGAAAAGGATGATTCTGACAAGAATATAAGTCAACATATGTTTAAATACTGACTTCCAAAAGTGGCCTGTGAAAACCGGTAAAGTTATGAGCTATAGTCAGGCTTTGGTAATGGTTCCTCTGCATGTGTTTAAAAAGAAGTATTAAAATGATTCCATGTTTCTGATATACAAAAATATGTTGATAAGGGAGCCACCAACAGAGAAATGGCTTATAGAAGGTGATGTGCAGGGGAGAATAAAACATGCTCAAATTCATGTAAATTATAGTGAGATTTCCATATTGATATCCTTCATGAAGCCACATAGAGTTCGTGTGTCTTTCAGAAGTCACAATAACATAAGATGAACCTTTGGTTGTATATATATGTATATATATGTATGTATATGTGTGTGTGTGTATATATATGTGGATATTTATATATATGTGGATATTTATATATATGTGGATATTTTTATATATATACATAGCTATTCAGATCATATTACTCCCTTCAGAGTAAAAAAGGCAATGTATACCTCATTACCATTACTCACGCCAATGTAACATTTTGGGAGCTTCAGGTTAAGACACAGTAGGAAGAACCTCTCTTGAAAATGACCCACCTATGTCAGAATGTACTATCTCTGTGCATGGTGGAGGTAGGGTGAGAGGACCATCTCTTTTGGTGTATAAAACAACAGAAACCTGTTGATCAAGAAGTTTCTATGTTTTCACTCTCCAGGAATTGTATTGGCTTCCAAATTCATACACTGAAGTACTGTCAGTATGTCAGAATATGTGCATATTTGAAGAGTCTTTAGAGAAGTAATTAAGTTAAAATGAGCTCACCAGGATGGGCCCTAATCCAGTATGAATGGTCTCCTTCTAAGAAGAGCTTAGGCCACAGGACACACAGAAAGACTGTGTGAAGACAGACAGAGAAGACAGCTGTCTACAAGCCAAGCAGAGAGGCCTCAGAAGAAACCAACCTAACACCTGATCTCGGATTTTCCAGACTCCAGAACAGTGAGAAAATTAACTTTGCCTTAACTGTTAAGGCAGTCCTAGCACCATGATACGAAATTTAATGGGGTTTTTCAATTTGTGTGTTTTTAGGGAAAAAAGACTCTATTTCCAAGACAGATTTTCCTCTCCCTTTTATAAAGAAGGTCCCACATTATGCAGTTCTCTGTCTACAGCTGAAGTGGTGGTTTGCTTCTTCCCATTTACCAGCTTTCACTCTCTGTTGCTCATCTTCCCCAAAATGACTTTTCCTACTGGCTCAGTAGAATGGATAACAAGACTTGCCAAGAATTTCAGGGATTAATCAGGGACTTTTACATTTTTGAAAAGGGCTCCTAATTTTTGGAGTTAGGAAGAGCATATGTTCCATTAATCATATAGTCACTTATTTTTAATGTTATTTTCACTAACGTACCTTCTTGGTTAAAAAAAAAAAACTAAATAAACTAAAGCCCATAACAAATATTATTGTCTACACACAGAAATGGAAATCAGTCCTTTCATAGAAGGTGGTGTGTCTTTTTAATAAAACAGACATATACTGTGGATTTGTCTTTTTTAAAAAAAGATGCTATGGTAATTATACCTCCTTGACATTTACAGAACATGTTGTCATTAGTAAATTACTTCACAAGTATTCACTGTAAAGGAAATCACTGAAACAGAAAATTACTCTAGTAATTCTTACTTCCTCTGGAAATGTAGGGAAATCTCTTTATTTAGAAAACAATCGGAGGGGGAGACGAACCATGAGAGACTATGGACTCTGAAAAACAAACTGAGGGTTCTAGAGGGGTGTGGAGTGGGGGGATGGTTAAGCCTGGTGATGGGTATTAAAGAGGGCACATGCTGAATGGAGCACTGGGTGTTATATGCAATGAATCATGGAACACTACATCAAAAACTAATGATGTAATGTATGGTGACTAACATAATAAAAAAAAGAAAAAAGAAAAGAAAACAAGGACAGAAACTCCTATGAGGTAAAACTCAACAGAAAAGTATCTTCCCTTCATCAACACTTCAGTTACTACTTTAAAATAATATTAAATATCTTAAACATTCAGAAAAGTAGAGTAATATAATGCATACTCCTAGACTTTACTAGCAAAGGTTAACATTTATGTCAGATTCTGTAAAATAAATAAAAAATTACAAATTCAGGTGAAGTCCCATCTCCACTGTAATCCCATCTCTAGCTCCCTTCTCCAGACATAGCCACTATACTGAAATTGATTTTTATTATTCCCTACAATGTTTTTATAGTTTAACTAAATATGTATATGTTCATAAATATCTACAGCATTCATTGTCTTGCATGTTTTTAAAAGTTTTACTTAAATGTTTTATTAAACATATTACTTCTGGAAATTATTTTCCTCACTTAATATTATGACTTCTAGATCTATCCATGTTGATAAATACAGATAGTGTGCATTCATTTTTATTAGTAATATTCCAATATGAGTACTTAGCAATTCATTTATTCATTTTCCCATTAGTGCACCTTTTGGTTGTGTTTAATTTCTTGCAAATCCACAGGATTATGTATTGAACCTCTTTTTATAGGTCTCTGTACTACACATGTGTAAAAATATTTTCTTTAGTATATTTGCCCTGAGTTGGGCTATAAATAGTCATATAATCAAATGTACTACGTATTGTGAGATTTTTCCTTTCTTACATGTTCAAAAAGGTATTATCACACTTGGTTTTTTTGTGTTTTTTTTTCTCACATTAGGAAAGTACATTTATTTTTTGAGCTTACCATTGAGTTTTACTTTCATCTCACATTCAAAATGACTATTCAGACATCCTATCCTGTGAACTGGCCATTCACACTGCTTGTCCATTATGGTAGACTGACTAATGCTCACCTTTTTCCCAGGATGGGAATTCCCCTATCTCTTGCTTCCTTGTAGAGACCTGGCTGTTAGTTCTATGAAAGCTGAGTGGAAGAAGAGAGTTGTTGGGGCACTTTCACAAACTATGTATGGATTTTCACTCAATCTGCATGTTCACAGAATGATTTTCACACTTAAACTACATTTTGCAGGTAAATGGAGTAACTTTTAGGCCTATTGAACACATTTATCCTCAAAATTACTTAGTGCCTATAACTGTAAAGCCTTCCAAGAATCTTATATTAGAATCCAATAGCCTAGAGTGTGGTAACAAATCCTGAAATATGAATGATTTAACAAAATAACTGTTCATTTTCCTTCCGCATACAGTTCAGTGTAGACTGTCCTAAAAGGTACTCTACCTGAAGACTTAAAAATCCAGTGTGTGTCCATCTTAGATATTCACCATCTAAAATACATGGCTTCCAAGTTCACCTTTAGAAAGGAAAGACAGAGTAGGAGGATGGTCCGAAGTGATTTATAACTTAAGCCTAGAAGTGGCTTACGTTACTTCTGTCTACATTCCATTGGCCAAATCAGTCAAATGGCCCCAATATAACTGCAAAGAAGATGGTGAAATGTCTTTCCATGTGCTATGGAAGAGGCAAAAATGTGATAGACACATAGCTTTGTGTCTCATACATCTGTGCCATGTAAACTGATTTGCTTCTTGCAGATCTTCCAACTGAAAGGGAGCTTTCAGCTTTTTCCACTCTGCTAGGTAAATTACCGCTCATCCTTCTGCTTTCCAGCTCCCAAAATTTGTTGACATTTCTATTTAGCTGTCATATCCATTCCTATTATATTTGTCCTTGAGAGTTTATGTCTTTTTTATTCCTTTACTGTTAAGTGGGGTTCTAGAATATAGCAGTGATAAATGATTATGTTCATTTTGCCATATTTAACAAGAAGCCTGAAAAGTTATTTGATACAGAGCTTTGTTAAAGCCACAAAACGATCCAATCTATAAATTAATTCCTGAAGAGCCAGATCTACCCTACACATGGAAAAACTACTGGCTAGAAGTAATTAAACACGCATGAGTAAAGTATCAAATTGTGGAACTATTTTCATTTCCATTAATCTTGTTCTACATTATATAATATTTGTTTATAGAATTTAATACTTCCAAAATATGCCATATAGTTAAAAAGTTATTTTTATAGAAGTGAAACTGCAACTAACTTGGGCCATTTGGAAGCACAGTTATTCTAATTATTTAGCAAGAACACTGCTATCCATATGGTAGCAGCTTACCCAAATCATAGCAGACTAACAAGGGAGCAGTTACTTCCAGAGCTTACAGATTCTAACTTAGAGAATGATTGCAAGATCACATCATGAAAATGACACCAGGGAATAAAAGGTGAATGGTGAAATGAAGAGAAATAAACTAAAACTGAGAAAGCCTTAAAAAAAGAATACATTTGGGAAATCAGATAGAATATATGCCATCTATTTTAGTGATTTTGACTCCAAACTGGTGGCATTTTTCTGCTACCAGTCAAACTGACTGGGATATCTGAAAAGAAAATAAGAATTATAGCCTGAAGAAGAAAAAACAGGCACATAACAAGTCTTACACATAAAATCCCCGGATGCCTTAGAAAGCAGACTAATAGGTGGGCTGCCTATGACAATATAAAATTCAGCAAGAAAAGACATTCAAATAAGCAGACTTTCTAAAATATCTGGAGGACAAATTTGAAAATGTAAGAATTTAAAATTCCTATGAAAAAATACTAAGCATTACTGAGAAATTTTAGCTGGAAGATTACGAGTTTACTTTTTTTCTATAACCTCCTTACTTGGCCAAATTAACCTGAGGTAAATGATGTCTTGTTTAATAAAAATTATGTTTATGTTAGGTTAGAATACATAACTAAGAGGGCCATACTTAAGTTATTTTTTTTCTTTCTGATTCTCAATAAAAATAAAACTAAGATATTGATAGGCCTTTCAGTTTTTTTTTCCAGTTGTATTGAAAAATAATTGATATACATCACTGTAGAAGCTTAAAACATACAGCATAATGGTTTGATTTACATTATTGTGAAATGATAACCATATTAGGTTTAGTTAATGCCCATCTTCTCAGAGAGATAAAATAAGAAAATAAAGAAGAAAAGAAAAAAGTAAAAAAAAAATTCCTCTTTGTGATGAGAACTCAGGATTTACTCTCTTAACTTCTCTATATATCATACAGCAGTGTTAGCTATAGTCATCATGCTATACATTCCACCCTTAGTACTTATTTATCTTAAAACTGGGAGTTTATCTTATGACCACCTTCCTCCATTTCTACCTCACCCTCACCCACCACCTCTGGTAACCATAAGTCTGATCTTTTTCTTTGAAATTTTGTTTGTTTGTTTAAGATTACACATATAAGTGAGACCATGTAGTATTTATCCTTTCTGCCTGACTTATTTCACTTAGCATAATGCCTTCAAGGTCCATCCATGTCTTCACAAATGGTAGGGTTTCCTCATTTTTTTATGCCTGAATAATATTCAATTATACATATTTTATACATTATATATATTGTGTATATAATACACACACATACCCCACAATCCACTATTTCTTTATCCATGCTTCCGCTGATGGACACTTAGGTTGTGTCCATGAATGGTTATCGTAAATGTGTTATGAATGTGGGGGTGAAAATAACTTTTTAACTTAGTGTTTTCATTTCCTTTGGATATATTCTCAGAAGTGGAGTTGATACATCATATTGTAGTTCTATTTTTAATTTTTTGAGGATCCTCCATATTGCTTTCCATAGTTGCTCTACCAAGTTACAGTCCCATCAACAGTGCACAGGGTTCCCTTTTCTCCACATCCTCACCAGCATTTGTTACCTCTTGTCTTTTTGATGATGGCCATTCTAACACACATGAGGTGATACTCATTGTGGTTTTAATTTGCATTTCCATAATGACTAATGATATTGAGCATCTTTTCATGTACCTGTGGCCCTTTGGGTATCTTCTTTGAAGAAATGTTTATACAGGTCCTTTACCCATTTTTTAATTGGGGTATGTATGCATGTATGTAACTTTGCATGTATGTATATATTGAGTTGTATGAATTCTTCATATATTTTGGATTATAACCCCTTATCAGACACACAGTTTGCAAATAACTTTTTCCCATTCTATAGTTTGCCTTTTTACTTTGTTGATAGTTTCTTTTACTGTGCAGAGCTTTTTAGTTTGATATAGGCCCACTTATCCATTTTATAATTTTGTTTTTGTGCTTATGGTGTTATATCTAAAAAATCATTAACAAGACCCATGTTAAGGAGCTTAATTCTTTAGTTTTCTTCTAGGATTTTCACAGTTTCAAGTCTTTTATTTAAGTATTTAATCAATTTCAAGATAATTTTTGTGAGTGGTATAAAATATAGGTCCAGTTTCATTCTGTTACATATGAAAACCCAATTATTCCAGCACCACTTATTGAAGAAACTGTCTTTTCTCCATTGAGTATTCTTGGCTCCATTCTCAAATATTACTTGGCCATGTATATTTGGGCCCTTAACTCTGTTCCATTGGTCTATTTACCTGTTTTTATGCCAGTGCCATACTGTTTTGATGACTATAGCTTTATAATATAGCTGGAAATAAAAAAGCGTGATGCCTCCTGCTTTTCTTTTCTTTGTCATGATTTCTTTGGTTCTTTGGGGTCTTTTATGATCTATATAAACTTTAGGAAATTCTTTTCTATTTCTTTAAAAAATGCCATTGGAATCCTGATAGGGATTGCATAATCTATAAATGGCTTTTGGTAGTATTGACATTTTAACAATATTAATTCTTCTAACCCATGAAAATGAAATACCTTTCCATTTATTTGTGTCTTCTTTGATTTGTCATCAGTGTCTTACAGTTTTCAGCACAGAGATCTTTCAACTCCTTATTAAAATTTATTCCTAAGCATTTTATTATTTTTGGTGCTATTGTAAATGGGATCAATTTATTTCTTTTTCAAAAACTGTGCTGTTAGGATACAGAAATGCTACTGATTTTTGAATGTTCATTTTATATACTACAACTTTACTGAATTCATTGATTAGACCTAACAGGTTTTTTTGGTTGAATCTTTAGGATTTTCTACATATAAAACAGGCCATCTGCAAATAGAGACAATTTTATTTCTTCCTTTTTAATTCTGATACCTTTTTTTTTTTCTTACCTGATTGCTCTAGCTAGGACTTCTAGTACTATGTTGAACAGAAGTGATGAGAGTGGACACCCTTGTTTTCTTCCTGATGTTAGAGGAAAAGCTTTCAACTTTCCACCATTGAGCAAGATGTTAGCTGTGGGCCTTTCACATAATGCCTTTACTATATTGAGATCTGTTTCTTATATACCTAATTTGTTAAGAATTTTTATCATAAGTGGATGTTGAATTTTGTCAAATGCTTTCTCTGTATCTATTGAGATGATCATATGATTCTTTTCTTTCATTCTATTAATGTGATGTATCACATTGATTGGTGCATTAAAACATGCTTACATCCCAGAAATAAACCCCACTTGATCAGAGCACACCATCATTTAAAAGTGTTGCTAAATTCAGTTTGCTAGCATTTCATGAGAATGTTTGCATCAATATTCATCAAGGATATTGACCTATAGTTTTCTTTTCAAGTAATGTCCTCTGCTGGTTTTGGTATCAGGATAGTGCTAGCCTTGTAAAATGAGTTTGGGATGGTTCCCTCCTCTTTAATTTTTTGGAAGAGCTTGAGAAGGAATGGTGTTGATTCTTCTTCAAATGTGTGGTAAAGTTCATCAGTGAAGCCATCAGGTCCTAGGCTTTTCTATTTATTAAAAAATCACTAAATCTCCTCCCTAGTAATTGGTTTGTTTCCTGATTTAGTCTTAGTAAATTGTACATTTCTAATAATTTTCCCATTTCTCCTAAGTTGTCCAGTTTGTTGGGTAACAACTGTTCATAGTGGCCCCTCATGATCTTTTCAATGTCTCTGGTATAAGTTGTAACATCTCTTTTTTCATTTATAATTTCTAAATTGGAGGCTTTTCTCTTTTTTCCTTGGTTAATCTAGCTGGTGGGGAGGGTTGTCAATTTTTTTTATCTTTTCAAATAACCAACCATGTTCACTAATTTTTTCTAGTGTTTTCTCCTTTCCAATGTTACTTAAGGTGTAGAGTTAGGTTGTTTATTAAAATATTTTTTGCTTCTTAATACAGGCATATACTGCTATATACTTCCCTCTTAGAACTGCTTTTGCTGCATCCCATGGGTTATGGATGTTGTTTTCCTCTTTTGTCTGTCTTGAAAAACGTTTTTTATTTCCCCTCCCACTTCTTCAATCCACTGGTTGTTTGGGAGAGTGCTGTCTAATTTCTATGTGTTTGTGAATTTTCTAATTTTCTTCTTGTTACTGATTTCAAGTTTCATGCCATTGTGGTCAGAAAAGATACTTAGTATGATTTCAGTTCTCTTGAATTTTCTAAGACTTGTTTTGTGGCCTAACACATGCTCTATAAAACCCTATAAAATGTTCCATGTTTATTTAAAAAGAATATGTATTCTGCTGTTGTTAGATAGAATGCTCTGTGTGTGCCTGTTAGGTCTGTTTGGTCTATAGTGCTGCTCAAATCTGCTGTTTCTTTATTGATTCTCTGTCTGGATGATTTATACATTGTTGACAGTGGGGTATTAAAGTTCCTACCTATTACTGTTTATTTATCCTTTTAGCTCTGTTAGTGTGTGCTTTATATACTTAGGTGCTCCAATACTGGACACATCAATATTTATAATTATTGTATCTTCTTGATGTATTAACCCAATTATCATTACATAACGACCTTCTTTGTCTCTTTTTACCATTTTTAGTTTAAAGTCTATTTTGTCTGATATAAGGAAGGTTCCCCTGCTTTTTTTTTTTTTCCATTTGCTTAAAATATCTTTTTCCATCCCTTCACTCTCAGTTGATGTGTGTCATTAGGGCTAAAGTGAGTCTCTTCTAGGTAGCTTTTTGTTGATCTTGTTTTTTTATCCATTCTGCCACTCTATATGTCTTACATTTAAAGTAACTATTGTTAAGTAAGGACTTACTGTTGTTATTTTGTTAATTGTTTTCTATTGTTTTGGAGGTTCAATGTTCTTTATTTCTTTTTTGTGTGTGTGTTTTGATGTCTTTTGGTCAGTATGCTTTGTCTTCATCAAGTTCTTTTGTGTAATTACTATAGGATTTTCCTTTGTGGCTGCCAGGACTTACATAAAATATCTTAAATTTATAGTAGCCTCTTTTTAAAACTGATAATTTTAATAGAATTCATAAATTTTACCCTTACTTCTCCACCTCCTTCCATTTTAGGTTATTGCTATTATAATTTACATTTTTTTAATATTGAATAACTAACAAGAGATTACTGTAGTCATTATTTTTGTTATGCTCTTTTTTTAACTTTTAAACCAGAATTGTAAAATGAGTTATGCACCACTGTTCTCATATTGCAAAAATCTAACTATGACTATATTTATCATTTCCAGTGAATTTCATGTGGGGTTTTTTTTCCTTCTTTTTTCTTAAATGTTTTCATGATGTATAATTAGTGCTATTTACTTCCATTCAAAAAATTCCCTTTAGCAATTCTTGTAAGGCAGATTTGGTGGCAATAAACTCCGTCAGCTCTTGTTTGTGTGAGAAAGTTGTTATCCCTCCTTCATTTCTGAAGAACAGCTTCACCAGGTATTGAATTCTTAGTTGCATCTTTTTTCCTTTCAATATTTTGAATTTGTCATCCCATTCCCTCCTGACCTAAGAAGTTTCCTCTTAATTTCTTATTTTTATTTATATGATTTTAAACTTTTCAATAAGTAATAAGACTAACATCATGCACTAATGCTAAAATAACAATGTGGAATTGTATTTTAAATATGCCGTTCAGTTGCTTTGCTGAGATGAAGAAATTATGCTCTAAACATAAAGATAAGCACACAGATATACTGAGATATGAAATTTGTAGAAGGAATATCCTTGAGAGTGATATTATATTAAAGTGGAATGTTTTTAGTACTGTGGTCATTTCCTGTCACTAGAAAACATTATTCAACGCAGATTTAAAATGTGGTGCAAGTTCTAGAATAAAATGGATTTTATTTTCTCCAAATTTCTTAGAATACTAAGAATGATATGTTAGTACGTATTTATGGATGTATGTGTAAACAGAGATAAAAGCAATACCAGCAATCACCTGAAAATCTTAGCCACTGTCCTCATTTTATAGAGAAGGAAACTGATGCCAATTTTTTTTTTTCTAATGGGCACAAAAGAAAAAGTATAGAATGGTCAAAATTAAAATTAAATCCCTGTCTTTTAGGGCAAAATTATGTTGACAGGTAATCCATGTGAGAATTCTTCTGGTTACCAACTCAAATTTATAAGATCTGGCAATGCATTGAAAAAAAAATGCCTATCATGGCTTCCAGGTTTGGAGAACACTGGCAGTTGCCTAATGCTGAAGTTCTCCCACTGCTATTGCATCAAAAAATTATCAATTAACAAGAACAAATCAAACCACACATGACCCTTGTGTTCACCATTGCTAGAGACAGAGAAGATGAACACACACACACATGCACACACCCCCTTCAAGTTATGCATAAGTAGAATAGTTCTAACAGATTACTTCACTAACCACCTAACAAATGCAACCTACTGGTCATGGAACATGGGGAGGAGCATCCCCAGAGATTCCATGAAAAAGACTAAGAGGAGTAAAACTCTTAGATGAAGCACGGACAAATCATTTCCAGAAGAAAGTTTACCAGTAAGTTCAAAATACAGAACATAGGTCAGAATTTGGTAGCTCAGATGCAGATGCGGAGAAGAGCCCTCAGATTGTGTGGGCCTGGAAGTGGCAGTCTTGGAGAAGCATTCCTGGGGGAGAATCAGAGAGAGAGAAAATAGCTGGTAGGACTTAGAAATGAGGCCATGAAGGGAAGAAAGGAAATAGAGGAGGGAAAAAAAGGATCCTACAGAAACAAAGGTGAAACAAAACATACCAATCTTCCCCCCCACACTACTACTGGCAACAAAATGGTAAATGAAATTTCACAGAAGAGGGCAAAACTGACAGAAGAGGATGTTTTTGAAATAGACACTGTGTTCAAGAAATGAATAAGAAGAGGGACGCCTCCGTGGCTCAGTCAGTTAAATGTCTGCCTTTGGCCCAGGTCATGATCCCAGGATCCTGGGATCGAGTCCCACATCAGGCTCCTTGCTCAGCAGGGAGCCTGCTTCTCCCTCTCTCTCCCTCTGCTTGTGCTCTCTCTGTCAAATAAATAAAATCTTAAAAAAAAAAAAGAAAGAAATGAATAAGAACAGAAATAAAGCAGACTACATCCATTCAAAACTATAAAGAAAAATCAGAAAATCTAAAAGACTCTGCTGGTGAGAAGTCTCCACTACACAAACAATGAAGCTGAGAAAATACCATAACATAACACATGAAATTGCAGTAAATATCCTCAAATAAACATGTGGACAATTTTAAAAGCATACCTTGAATGAGAAATACAAACGCTAAGACCACAATGCACAAAGAAAAAAAAAAAAAAACAAGAAGGAATAAAATAAAATGAGAACTGACTGAACTTAGGAAAAAAATAGAAGAAAAGATCATTTCAAAAAATGAATACTGAATCACAGATGCCCAAGAAAGAACAGATTCAAATGAACACAAAATATAGGATGCTGGAAAAAACAAAGAGAAATAAGATTAGATAAAGAAAGAAGTAAAGTAGGTCCAAGAAAGTGGAATAAAATGGGGAAGTGGAAAATAGGCAGGACGGTCCAACACATTAGATGTTCCTGGGGGAAAAAATACGATAGAACAAATGACTGTTTAAAAATACAATTTTAAAAACATGTTCCAAAAACAAAAGAAGACCAGAATCTATACAAGAAAGGACCCACCAGATACAAAGGAAATCTGACCCAGAACAAACAACCCTGAGACACATACTAATGAAACTATCAGATTTTGAAGATAAAGGAAAGTAATCCAACAAAAAGATGAAATAACTAACAAATGCCAAAAAAATAAACTGGCAACAGACTTCTTAGAAAGAACATACAGATCAAGGCTGCAGTGAATTTTCAAGAAAGGCAAAGAGAAAATGTGTACCAAGAATATTATATCTTGCTAAATTGTCCTTCAAATAGTTTTTAACATGCCAAATTCAAGAAATACTTTTTAGTGTGACTTTCCATAGTAATCTACTGCATGTTGAGCTGCATTCCACCAAAGACAATTTGACTAAAGGACTGAGAGTAAGCATTTTGTATATGTAACTGTAAAACTAAGACTACAATGCGGGTGGAAGACATGGGTAGAAGAATAATATATAAACGTTATTTGTTCTGACAAATAGAAAGAATTCACCTAAAATATGGAAGGATAAGAAACAGAAACATGGGGAAGCAGAATAAGATCACAGGTAATAGGTAAAAGTCATTGAAAACTAACATACACTACATATAGTAATAGATTAGTTTAGATAAAGGAGAGGAAACGGCACTACAAGAAGAGTTAATATAAAGATAGTCCCTAAAATAAAAATACAAGCATTCTTAAATACCAAAACTAGATTTAAAAGCAGAAAGTATACTCCAAATAAAGACACATAGTAAATATGAATGACATACACTTAATTCAACATAAGGTGATGGAATTGAGACCAGTTATATCAACAAATGTAAAAGTTAATTCATCTGTTACAAAAAATTTACTGTTTACATTGACTCACAAAGTGAAACCCAACTCCATGCTGATGGTGAATATGAGACATACTTAAAATGTGGTGATTCAAAAAGGCTAAAAATAAAGAGATAGATGAAGATTTAGTAAGCAAATGAAAACAGTAAGAATGCATGTGTTGCAATCCTCATATCAGATAAAGTAAAATTAGCCAAAAATGATGAGAAGAGTTAAATAAGGACACTTCATAATGTTAAAAGCTACATTCCACAATGAAGATATAACAGTTTTTAATATCTATGTGCCAAATAATACAAGCAACTGTGCATAGAAAAAAAATAGAAGATGCAAGAGAAACAGATAGAAATGCTAATAATAGGGAATTTAACAATTGTTCAGTCTAAGTGAGGACAAGTGGACAAAAAATGAGATATTGAAAAACCTAAATTGTATAATAAGTAAGGTCCATATATAGTCACACCAATAATAGAGGATAAACCTTCTTAAGTGCACAGAGACCATTTATAAAGATTACTTACAGATTATAACACAAAGAAAATATCAGTGGGTTCTATAAAATAGAAATATCACAGTTATTAACATAAATTAATTAAATCCCTATCCAAAAACCTTTCTTAGAAAAACAATGAAAATAAATGCAAAGGAAGTATGAGGAAGTCAATAATGAAGAAAAAAGTCAAAATTACTGTAGTAGGGAACATAACAGTAGACCAAATTCATAATTCAAAATCTTGTTTTGTTTAAAAAATAACCAAAAGACAAAGCACTATTTTAAATAATAACTGAAGAGAGAAAGGAGAGATATATAAAATTAGAAAATGACACAGGGTAAATAATTCTATACGGGTAATACATCTATGCAAGTAAATTTGAAAATCTAGAGGAAATGAGTCATTTATCTTAAGAATATAGTCTATCAAAACTATTCCCACTTTGAACAGACCACTGTCCACAGAAAAAAAGAGAGACAATTTTCAAAGAAATAACATGATAAAGTATCAGGTCTAGCTGTTTTCACAAAGAAATCCTACCACACCTTTAGTGACCAGAGAGTCTCAAAGCTATATAAATTGTTTAGAACATAGAAAATGAAGGGAAACTTTCATATTATTGTTATTAAATAAGCATTATAATATCTCAACTTGGTATACAGAGCAAAAAGGAGAAAACCACAAAGTGAAGTATGTGTTACAAATGCAAAAATGGCTCAATATTGGAAAATACATTGATATAATTCACCCTATTAATAGATTCAAAGAAAAAAATCGTATGTTTATATGTTTATCTTTAAAGATACTAAAAAAGGCCTTCAATACAATTTAATATCCATTCTAATAAAAACTCTTGACAAAAAACAGGAATTGATGGCTACTTCCTTAATATGTTTGAACACACACACACACACACACCTTGTGACTGGCAGAATATGCCTTTCCCCCCAAAGAAGTTCATGCCTTAGTCCCCAGAACCTGTGCATATGTTCCCTTAAATGACAGAAGATACTTTGCTGATATGAGTAAATTAAGAATTTCAAGATGGGGAGATTATGGTGGGTTAGCCTGGTGGGCCCAGTGTATAAATAAGTTTCCTCATAAGTAAAAGAGAGATGCAGGGGAGTGAGGATCAGAGAAATCTCAGAAAAAGATCTAAAGAAACTACACCTCCAGCCAAAGCACTCAAGCAGTCTTGGTAAGCTAGAAAAGGCAAGGAAACTCCTTGCTAGAGCCTCCAGAATAAATGCAGTTTGCTGACAACTTGACTTCATTCCAGTGAGATCCACTTCACACTTCTGACTTCCAGGACTGCAAAATAAAAAATGTGTTGTTTTAAGCCACTAAGTTTGTGGTAACTTGTTACAGTGGTGATAGAAAACTGATAAATACCTCTATCATAAAAACAAATTCTTACTTATTGAGGAAATCTGGAGGCCTTGTCAATGAGATTTAAGAAAAGTAAGAATATGCAGTATCTTTGTGACTATTTAAGATATTTCTGCATTCAGTACATTAAACTAGAGAAAACAAAGGCATGAGAATGAGAAAACAATATACAAAACTATCTCTATTTGCTGATAACATGACATTATATTTGAAAAGCACCAGAAGATAAATGATAAAAAATGACTCATTTAATCAAAGAAATCAGCAAGCTCCAAGTTATAAAATTAACATACATACATCAAAAGCATTTTTTATTACGACTTAGAGAATGTAATGGATGACAAAAACACCATCTATAACACCAACAAAAATATAAAACTTAACTTAGGGAAACAACTTAAGAAATGTTCAAGATTCCTATAAATAAAACTATAAAACGTTTCTAATAGACACATAAATGTCTCCACATCAAGGTATCATTTCTTTCTAAGTTAATTTATAAATTTTATTTAATCACAAAAAATCCAATGAGCTTATTTTATTGAGTTGGACAAGCTGATCATATATTTTGTAAGCAATAATTTACGTAATACAAAAAAAGAACAGTTATGAGGAGCGACTAGCCCTATCAGATATTGAATTATATTGGCAAAGCCTCTCTAATTAAAATAGTTGGGGACTGGCTCATAAATAGACAACTAAGGGGCACCTGGGTGGCTCTGCTGATTTAGCATCTGCCTTTGGCTCAGGTCATGATCCTAGGGTTCTGGGATCGAGCCCAGGAAAGAGGTCCCTGCTCTATGGGAGTCTGCTTCTCCCTCTCCCTCTTCTCCTGCTCCTGTGCTCTCTCTCTCACTCACCCTCTCTCTCTCTCAAATAAATAAATAAAATCTTTAAAATAAATAAATACATACATACATACATACATAGACAACTAAAATAGAATGTGATCCCAGTAAAAATCCAACTACACATAGAAAGTTAATATATGACAAAGATGTCCTCTCAATTACAGAACAAAAGAGAGAGTTCTTTTATAAATGGAACAGGTACTGGAAAGACTTTTGGAAAAAGATAAAATTGCATCCATTCCCCACATCATACACAAGAACAGTTTAAATTGATCCAAAATTCAAATGTAAAAAATAAAATTATGCTTGCAGTAAGAGAAATCATGAGTGCATTTAAACTGGGCATGGAAAAGTTTTTCTAATCATGACTAAAATTCCAAATGCAATTTATCTATCAATTTGACTATGTAACCAATATTTAAACTTTTGCATAACAAAAATCACCATAAACAAAGTCAAAACACAGACTGCCAACTGAGAGACAATATAAGAACATATATTACAGATACAGGCCTAATATCTCTAACTACAAACATATGAAAATGAAAGCAAAGACAAAACTGCCTATAGAAATATAGGCAAGCAACATGAACAAAGTCACAAAATGATCTATAAATATGGCCCCTAAATATATGGGTAAATACTCAAATTCACAAATAGTAAGAGAAATACAAATTAAAATCCTATTACAAAACCATTTCTCACATTTCAGATTAGGAAAAAGTTAAAAAACTTGACAATATACTCTCTTTGTAAGTCTGTTGATGGTAATGCAAGATGTCATCACTCCCATAAAGAATGTGGCAATATCTAAACAAACATATATATTTATCTTTTTCTCAGCAATCATACTTCTAAGAATTTATCCTGAAGAAGTACCTCCAACAATATCAAAATACATGAGCAAAAGTTTATTCACCGAAGAATTATTTGTAATTGCAAAATATTAGAACCCCCGGTGTCTAAGCATAGGAATGTGTTCAAATAAGCTACAGTGTACACACTCAGCGAAGTAGTACACAACTGTAAAAAAAAATGAGGGAGATCTTGAATAACAGATATGGAGCAATTTATAGAAAATAATATTAGGTGAAAATGCAAAAGAGATTATACAGTATGCTACTCTGTAAGAAAGAAATGAAAATGAGAAAACAAAGAAATATAGAAGGATAAATTAGAAAACAAGAACACTGATTATCTACAAAACATAGGAGACACGGGATAAAGATACAAAAGAGGGGGGTGCCTGGTGGCTCAGTCGTTAAGCGTCTGCCTTTGGCTCAGGTCATGATCCCGGGGTCCTGGGATCGAGCCCCACATCGGGCTCCCCGTTTGGCGGGAAGCCTGCTTCTCCCTCTCCCACTCCCCCTGCTTGTGTTCCCTCTCTTGCTGTCTCTCTCTCTGTCAAATAAATAAAAATTAAAAAAAAAAAAAAAAGATACAAAAGAGGGAGTAATGCTCCTCCCAGTAACTTGATGTATACCTTTGATTTCAGAAATATGTTTATGTTCAATATATTTTAAAAATAAGATTGAATCAATACATATGAGAAGAGGAAAACAAGATCTAAAACCGAAAGTAAACTGAATAAAAAAAAAAAAACAGGAAAGAAAGTTCTCTATTCTCATCCCCACCAACACAACAAAAGCAACAAAATATTCCCTACCACTTTCAAAAGCCAAATTATGAAAATAATTTTATATTCAGGGTCAGCATTTGTTTATGTTTTGAAAGGGCTAGGAATAGAAAATTTCTTTCTAAATCTACTCTGGTAGTAGAGATTTAAAAAAGCAACGTAACAATAAGATTTGCGCTTTAGTGATAGGGTTCTTTTTATAGTCAAAATTTATTACCTTTTGGGAACTCTTTTCAAGGGAAATCACAGAGTATTTATTTAAACATAGCAGCCTGAGAATTTAAAGTATGTTTAACATGTACCAAATGATCACAGCTCTTAAAAGATTGCCCATGCCAAATGTTTCTCTGTATTAAGATAAAAATAAAACCCATTTATCTGAATTTTATTCACCAAAATAATAAATATAAATCACTTTTTTCTACTCATATAAACAGACTGCCTACTCTAAACTCCGATTTCTTAACTCAGATGTACTTCTACTTCAATAACAAAAAAAGAAACAAAGTAAAATAAAACCAAAAACTGAATAAAGAAGACACATTATTTCACTAAGTTAGGTATTGTAAAGTTTCAGTAAGAGCATCAGTGATATCTGGAAAAAAAAAAATGAACAGGCTGTGGGACAGCTATTTAAAAATGTAATAATGGAACCACAGAGAAGCTCCCATCAAAATAAAAGAGAAAAAAAATAGGATATGCAACGAGACAATTAAAAACAAAATATCTTTAAACCCAATGGGTGAATCAATGATGAGGGAGCAGAGTGGCACCAAGAGTAATATGATTGCCTACCGCACCGCAAATATAAGTGTCAAGGGAAAATTGCTTGAGGTGATTATCAAAAGTTAACAGTAATCAATGAGAGAACTAGTAAAGGACATTAATTAAACCTCTGTGGTGTCCTAGATTGTGAAAGTGACTTTCCAGCAAGGCACAAACAGGAGCTTGCATTATGGAAGTATCCTATTCTAAATGATACGATAGCCAGCCATTGCCAAAATCAAAACAAAGGGAACAAAACGCCACCTGTCCCTACAGTCTCACAGAGACCACCAAGAGGACAGCAATGTAAAGGTAGATATAAGTTTGGCATAAAAAGAATCCATTATTTAGGACAATTTTTACTGATTAAGGGAAACTTAAAGTTCAACCTAGAAGTGAACAGACACAGAAATAACAGTGTTTTCTTCAATGTATCAGATCCACCAAAAAGGAAAAAAAAAAAAAAAAGCGTACTTTGCAGAGATGGATTTGAAACACTTTAGTAAAAATTATGGTGTACTACACCCACATAATTCATCAGGTTAGATAAAAATTAGGCAACATTGTCAACAATGTGACCTCAAAGATGTCAAGGGTAATGTTTCTGCTCATTGTGGTAGAAGGTAGAGAAAAAGAAATGTTGCCACTTAACACCATATTTTCCTAATAACTAAACATTTTATGATAGTATGTGAGTCATTTCATAATTCTTTGATGACCCAATGAAATAAATAGTATAAATTTCATGACATAATGTTAAAAAAGAAGTTGTTTTAGTTCAATATACTGCCTAGAACTCAAAAGACAACATGGCAACTTCTGGTTTCCATTCCAGCACCTAACCAGCTTGAAAGGTGTCCGTGCTTTCACCAAAATGAAAAAAAAAAAAAGGGCGCCTGGATGGCTCAGTCGTTAAGTGTCTGTCTTCAGCTCAGGTCATGATCCTGGTGTCCTGGGATCAAGCCCCGCGTTGGGCTCCCTGCTCAGCAGGAAGCCTGCTTCTCCCTCTCCCACTCCTCCTGCTTATGTTCCTGCTCTTGCTATCTTTCTCTCTGTCAAATAAATAAATAAATAATAAAATCTTTTTAAAAATAAAAAAAAAGCTAAATAAACTGAAAATCGACAACTTTTCTTCAATTCATGAGAGAATTTAGTCATGGGACAAATGACTGTCCCAAAAAGTGGAGAGACAAACAGGTGGATATGGAGAAACAGAACTTACTGGGAACATTCCTGGAGCAGAAACTGCCACTGGAGCCACTACAGGATTGGAAAACTTAAGTTGTGATTAACAAATTGCTGGTGGTGTCAGTGTAGATGAGCTTTATAGTTAAAAACTTCAGGAGAGCCCAGTCCTACTAGAAATCCTGTATTTTCATGAGTTGCACCCCCAGAAGTCTGACCAGGTTCTCACAATAAAGAAGAATCTTCTCATGCTCCCATCAAGGGGAGGGAAGAGTAGCCATTCTGGAGTATACTAAGAGAATTCATCTTTAAAAGGCCTACCCTCAAAGGAAACTATTTTACCAAAGCCTAACCAATTGCAATTTTCCCAGAGCCTAACCAATCTGGGAAAGAAAATACCTAATTCCAGCCCCCTCTAGGCTTCCTGTATTACCTAAGTGGGAAGGAAAAATGTGTGAAGTGGGGGAAGGATTTTTTTTTTAAAGATTTTATTTATTTATTTGAGACAGAGAGAATGAGAGACAGAGAGCATGACAGGGAGGGAGGGTCAGAGGGAGAAGCAGACTCCCTGCTGAGCAGGGAGCCCGATGCGGGACTCGATCCCAGGACTCCGGGATCATGACCTGAGCCGAAGGCAGTCGCTTAACCAACTGAGCCACCCAGGCACCCCAGGGAGAAGGATTTTTAAAGTCCACATCCTAGACGTGGAGAAAGGGGACCCTCTTACACTGTGGGTGGGAATACAAGCTGGTGCAGCCACTCTGGAAAACAGTATGGAGGTTCCCCAAGACGTTAAAAATAGAACTACCCTCTGACCCAGCAATTGCACTACTGGGTATTTACCCCAAAGACACAGATGTAGTGAAATGAAAGGGCACCTGCATCCCAATGTTCATAGCAGCTATGTCCACAATAGCCAAACTGTGGAAGGAGCCAAGATGTCTTTCAACAGATAAATGGATAAAGTAGATGTGGTTCATATATACAACGGAATATTACTCGCCATCAGAAAGGATGAATACTTACCATTTACATCCATGTGGATGGAACTGGAGAGTATTATGCTGAGCAAAATAAGTCAATTAGAGAAAGGCAATTATCATATGGTTTCATTCATTTGTGGAACATAAGGAATAGCACAGAAGAGCACAGGGAAAGGGAGGGAAAACAAACCATGAGAGACTCTGGACTCCGGGAACCAAACTGAGGGTTACAGAAAGGAGGGGGGTTGGGGGGATGGGGAAACCGAGTGATGGGGAAACCAGGTGATGGGTATTAATAAGGGCACATGTTGTGATGAACACTGGGTGTTATATGCAACTAATGAATCACTGAACACTACATCAAAAACTAATGATGTACTATATGTTGGCTAATTGAACATAATAATAAAAAATAAATAAAATAATATAAAATAAAGTCCACATCCTAGGAGAACAGTTTCAATAAAAGATTGAGACCAAATCAAAGGCCTATAAAACATTTCCCTTCTCCCCAAAATTCAGCATAACATTAATGAGGCTCCAGCTCAATAACGGAGAATTACAATAAAATGGACATCATGTACCAGACCTTAATTAGGAAGAATTCTCTAAGGAAACCCAAAAACAAAAAAGGGGAAAAAATATAACAAGGACAGCAGAAGAAAATTTTAGCCTTTCACTCCTATAACTACAGCAAACACAGCCTAGCCAAATAAATACAAAATCTCATATTAAAAGCCTGTTTATCTCAGTTCCTTTTACACAATACACCATCCAGCTTTCAACAAAATAATACAAGACATACTAAGAGACAAAGCACACAGTTTGAAAAAGACAGAGCAAGCATCAGATTCAAACTCAGATACAGCAAAAATTTTGGCATTATCATACTGGAATTTAAAACAACTATGATTAATATGCTAAGAGCTCTAGCATAAGAAATTTACAATATGCATTCCTATATATTATGAACAAAGAGATGGAAATTCTATGAAAGAATCAAAAGGAAATGACAGAAGTTAAAAACCCTAAAACAGACATGAAGAATGCCCTTTGATGGATTCATCAATAAACTGGACATAGTTAAGGAAAGAATCACTAAGCTTGAAACAGTGTCACTAAAAACTTCCAAAAGTGAAATGTAAAGGAGAAAAAAAAAAATGAAAAAACATAACAGAATATCGAGAATTACAGAACAATTACAAATAATGTAACGCCCATGTAATAGGAATACCAAAAAGAAAAGAAAGAAAAGAAAAAAAAAAAAGAGGAAAAAAGGAATGTTTGAAGTAATAATGATTGAGAAATTTTCAAAATTAATGATAGACAACCAACCAAAGATTCAGGAAGCTCAGGGAACACAAAGCACAGGATAAATTTTTTTAAAAAAGGAAAAAAAAAAAAACCTATATGGGGACATGCAATATTCAAAACAGAAAATCAAAGACAAAGAATATCTTGAAAAAAGCCGGGGATAGGGAGTTGGAGTGGGAAGGAGAAAGAACTTAGCTATAGCGGAGCAAGGATAAGAATTACATCAAATTTCTTTTTTTTTTTTTAAAGATTTTATTTGTTTATTTGACAGAGAGCTAGTAAAAGTATGGGAAGCAACAGACAGAGGGAGAGGGAGAAGTGGGCTCCCTGCTCAATGCAGGGCTCGATCCCAGGACCCTGGGATCATGACCTGAGGGGAAGGCAGAGGCCTAATGACTGAGCCACCCAGGTGCCCCTACATCAAATTTCTTTTTAAAAATTATTCATGCAAAAACAGAATAGAGTGTTGGAAGAAAAACACCCACCAACCTAAATTCTATATCCAGTGAAATTATATTTTCAAAAGTAGAGAAATAAAGACTTTCTCAAACAAAAATTTAGGAAATCTGTCATCAGTAGACCCACCTTGAAAGAAATGTTAAAAAGAAGTTCTTCAGAGGGAAGAAAATGATTGAAGTCAGAAACTTAGAACTACATAAATAAAGAAGGACTGTTGAATAAGGAATAATTGAAGGTAAAATATTTTATTTTTCTCATTCATAACCTATCTAAGAGATAATAATTTGTTCAAAATTATAATAACAAGGATTGAGTAATTATGGGTTATGACTAAGTGAACTTAATGACAGCAGTGTTATAAGGGATGGAAAAAGGGGACTGGGAATATTCTATTACAAGATACTTGCACTATGTGTGAAGTGGTACAGTTTTATTTGAAAGTGGACTTGGATTAGTTGTAAATTTACATTGCAAACTCTAGGGTGACCATTGAAAAAGGTAAGGAAACAAGGCTATAATTGATATGCTAAGAGAGGAGACAAAATGGCATAATATAAAATGTTCAATTAAAATCAGAGATGAAAAAACAAAGTAAGTCAAAAAGAGGAACAAAGAACAGGGCAATAAAGAGTAAACAATAAATGTAATAGCTATTAAACCAATTCTATAAATAATCATTTTAAATGTCAATGTATAAGTATACCAATTAAAAGGCTGAGACTGTCAGAGTGGATAAATCAATAAGACCCAACTGTGTATTATCTACAAGAAACATACTTTAAAGAAACAGGTAGATTAAAACGTAAAGAGATAGAGAAAGAAATACCATGCTAAAAGTAATCAAAAGAAAGCTGGAGTAGTTATATTAATTCCAGACAAATCAGAATTCAGAACAAGGAAAACTGTTACGGATATAGGGAGACATTACATAAGAACAAAGAGGTCAATTCTCCAAGAAGATATACCAGTCCTTAATGTGTATGAACCTAACAACAGAGCATCAAAATATGTGAAGCAAAAACTGATAGAACTGCAAAGAAGAATAGATGAATCCCCTATTACAGTTGGAGACCTCAACACCCCTCAATCAGTAATGGACAGATCCAGCAAGCAGAAAATCAGGAAGGACACAGTTGAACTGAACAGCACCATCAATCAATTGGATATACTTGACACAGAATACTTCATCCAACAATAGCAGAATATACATTGTTCCCAATATTACACAGAACATTCACCACGACAGACCACATTTCCAGGTCATAAAACAAACCTTAACAAATTTAAAAGAACAGAAATCATACAAAGTATATTCTCAGGACACAACAGAATTAAACTAAAGATCAATAACAGAAAGATGGCTGGAGAATCCCCAAATACTTGGAGATTAAACACTACCCTTTGAAATAATGCATGGGTCAAAGAAGAAGTCATAGAAAAATTTAAACAATATTTGGAATTAAATGAAAATAAAAATACAACTTATTAAAATTTGAGGAATGTAGTGAAAGAAATGATTAGAAAGAAATTTATGGCACTGAATTCACATAGTAGATAAAAAATAAAATACCTGAAAGAAATAACCTAAGCTACCTTAGAAAACTAGAAAAAGAAGAGCAAATTAAATCCAAAGTAAGCAAAAGGGAAATAATAAAAATGAGAACTGAGGTCAATAAAACTGAAAACATAAAATCAGTAGAGAAATATCTGAAACCAGAAGCTGGTTCTCATAAACAATCAGTAAAACTGATATACCTCTAACCAGGTTAACTAAATTAAAAAGAAAGAAAGAAAGAAAGAAAGAAAGAAAGAAAGAAAGAAAGAAAGCAAGCAAGCAAGCAAGCAAGCAAGCACAAAGTACTAATATCAGTAATGAAAGGTCATCAAAAATGATCTCATGGACATTAAAATGATAATAAAGGAATACTATGAACAAATCTATGCCCAAATTTGATAAATTAGGTGAATGAATCAATTCCTTGAAATACACAACCTGCTAAAACTCACACAAGGAGAGATCTATAATATGAATAGGTGTATACCTATTAAAGTAATTGAATCAATAATAACCTGACAAACCAGAAAGCACCAGGTCCAATGGGTCAACTGTGAATTCTACCAGTCAAGACAAAAACTATAATTTTCTATAATTTATTTCAAAGAATCAAAGCAGAGTACACATTTCCCAATTCATTCATGAGGCCAACATTACCCTATTACCAAAAACCATACCAAGACATAAGAAAGGAAAACTAAGACCGATATCTCCCATAAACATATATGCAAAAATTCTCAACAAAATATTAGCAAATAATACCCAAACAATACATAAAAAAATACTACATCATGGGTGACAACAGCAAGATGGCGGAGGAGTAGGAGACCTGGATTTCATCTGGTCCCAGGAATTCAGCTGTATAGGGATCAAACCATTCTGAACACCTACGAACTCAACAGGAGATCGAAGAAAAGAAGAGCAACAACTCTCTCATCAGAAAAGCGACCACTTTCTGGAAGGTAGGACGTGCAGAGAAGTGAATCCGAGGCGATATTCGGGAGGATAGACTGCGGGGGAGGAGGCCTCCATCAGCCACTACCGGCAAGTGATAGACCAGCAGAGCACAAAATCGGAACTTTTAGAAGTTGGCTGCGCTGAGGGACGTCGCTCCAGTGGCTAAGCGGGGGATGGAACCCCCATGGCACAGTGTGGTCTAAGGACCCTCGGGGTCACAGAAAGACCGGGGGTGCCTGAGTGCGGCAGAACTCCCAGGTATCGGAGCGGGGAAGCCAGCTGCAGAGATGGAGCGGAGGAGCGGACTCTCAGCTCGGGTTTGCCATAAACCGTGATCCGCGGCACAGTCGGGCCACTGCTCCTCCAGCAGGGACTCAACAAGTGGCAGATCCGGGGAGACTCCCCTTCCTGCCCCAGGAGGAGCGGTGCGGGAGCACACCGCAGGGATCTGCTGGGTTTGGAGACTCCACATGGGGTCGTGTGCCAGAGATAGAGATGCTCCATTGCAGGCCGGGTGAGCGTGGAGTGTGGCTGGAGACCAGGGAGAAAGGAATGATTGACTGATTTTCTCTGGGGCACACTGAGGAGTGGGGCCCCGAGTTCTCGGCTCCTGGGGGGCAGAGATTAAGAGGCCACCATTTTCACTCTCCTCCTCCAAAGCTGTACAGAAAGCTTGCAGGGAACAAAAGCTCCCGAGAGCAAACCCAAGCAGATTACTTAGCCCAGACTGGGCAATGGCGGGGCAATTCCACCTCCGGCAAAGACATTTGGGAACCAGGGCAACAGGCACAACCCCCAGAAGATCAGCAAGAACAGCCAGCCAGACCAAGTTTACCGATCAATGAGAATGGCAGAACTCCAGCACTAGGGGAATACTGCACATAGAATTCATGGCTTTTTTCCCCATGATTCTTTAGTCTTTTAAAGTTAATTTTTTTTTAACTTTCTTTTTCTTTCTTTTTTTTGAATTTTTCTTTTTCCCTTTTTCAACCAACATCTTATCAATCCCTTTTATTTTTCATTTTTAGACTCATATTCTATCCCTTCATAGTAGTAACCCTTATTTTTGGTATATATAGATATATATATAAGTTATTCTCTCTTTAAAATTTTGGGATACAGTTTCTTCTAACAGATCAAAACATACCCTAAATCTCTAGTGTATGGCTTTGTTCTAGTCTCCTGCCTGATCACATTCTCTACCTGTTTTTCTTTTTTTAAATCCTCTTCTTTCTTTTTTTAACAAACTTCTTATCTTATCAATTCCTTTTATAGAATCATTTATAATTTTCATCTTTACAGTCATATTCCATCCCTTCATCATATTAATCCTTATTTTTGTACATATATAAGTTTTTCTTTCTTTAAAATTTTGGGAGGCACTTTCTTCTAACAGACCAAGATATGCCCAAAATCTAGTGTGTGGCACTGATCTATGCACCAACCTGATCATATTTGACAATATTCTGTTTTCTTTGTTTTGTTTTGTTTTTGTTTGTTTGTTTTTATCTTTTTCTTTTTCTTTTTTCTTTCTTTCCCTTTCTTTCCCCCCGGTTTCAGGTCTCCTCTGATTTGTTTAGTGTATATTTTCTGGGGACATTGTTATCCTGTTAGCATTTTGTTCTCTCATTCATCTATTCTCTGGACAAACTGACAAGACAGAAAAAATCACCTCAACAAAAAGAACAAGAGGCAGCACTGACTGCCAGGGAGGTAATCGATACGGACATTAGTAAGATATTGGAACTAGAGTTCAGAATGATGATTTCAAAGATACTAGCTGGGCTTGAAAAAAGCATGGAAATTATTAGAGAAACCCTTTCTGGAGAAATAAAAGAACTAAAATCAACCAAGTCAAAATCAAAAAGGCTATTAATGAGGTGCAATCAAAAAGGCTATTAATGAGGGGCAATCAAAAATGGGGGCGCTAACTGCTAGGATAAATGAGGCAGAAGAGAGAATTAGTGATATAGAACACCAAATGATGGAAAATAAAGAAGCTGAGAAAAAGAGAGATAAACAACTACTGGATCACGGGGGCAGAATCCGAGAGATAAGTGATACCATAAGATGAAACAATATTAGAATAATTGGGATCCCAGAAGTAGAAGAAAGAGAGAGAGGAGCAGAAGGTATACTGAGCAAATTATAGCAGAGAACTTCCCGAATTGGGGGAAGGAAACAGGAATCAAAATCCAGGAGGCACAGAGAACCCCTTTCAAAATCAATAAAAATAGGTCAACACCCCAACATCTAATAGTAAAACTAATGAGTCTCAGAGACAAAGAGAAAATCCTGAAAGCAGCTCGGGAGAAGAGATCTGTAACCTACAATGGTAGAAACATGAGACTGGCAACAGACCTATCCACAGTGACCTGGCAGGCCAGAAAGGACTGGCATGATATATTCAGAGCACTAAATGAGAAAAATATGCAGCCAAGAATACTATATCCACCTAGGCTGTCCTTGAAAATAAAAGAAGAGACAAAAACTCTCCAGGATAAACAAAAACTAAAGGAATTTGCAAAGAGAAAACCAGCCCTACAAGAAATATTGAAAGGGGTTCTCTAAGCAAAGAGAGAGCCTAAAAGTAACACAGACCAGAAAGGAACACAACAATATACAGTAACAGTCACCTTACAGGCAATACAATGGCACTAAATTCATATCTTTCAATAGTTACCCTGAGTGTAAATGAGCTAAATGGCCCAATCAAAAGACACAGGCTATCAGATTGGATAAAAAAATAAAACTCGATATGCTATCTGCAAGAGACTCATTTTAGACCCAGAGACAGCCCCAGATTGAAAGTGAGCAGGTGGAAAACCATTTACCATGCTACTGGACATCGAAAGAAAGCTGGGGTGGCCATCCTTATATCAGACAAATTTGATTTTAAGCCAAAGACTGTAATAAGAGATGAGGAAGGACAGTATATCCTACTTAAAGGGTCTATCCAACAAGAAGATCTAACAATTGTAAATATCTATGCCCCGAACATGGGAGCAGCCACTTATATAAGCCAATTAATAACAAAAGCAAAGAAACACATTGACAAAGATACAGTAATAGTGGGGGACTTTAACACCCCCCTCACTGAAATGGACAGATCATCTAAGCATAAGATCAACAAGGAAATAAAACCTTAAATGACACACTGGACCAAATGGACTTCACAGATATATTCAGAACATTCCATCCCAAAGCAATGGAATACACATTCTTCTCTAGTGCCCATGGAACATTCTTCAGAACAGATCACATCCTAGGTCACAAATCAGGTCTCAACCAGTACCAAAAGATTGGGATCACTCCCTGCATATTTTCAGACCACAATGTTTTGAAACTAGAACTCAATCACAAGAGGAAAGTCAGAACGAACTCAAATACATGGAGGCTAAAAAGCATCCTACTAAAGAATGAATGGGTCAAACAGGAAATTAAAGAAGAATTTAAAAAATTCATGGGAACCAATGAAAATGAAAACAAAACTGTTCAAAATCTTTGGGATGCAGCAAAGGCAGTCCTAAGAGGAAAGTATATAGCAATACAAGACTTTCTCAAGAAACAAGAAAGGTCTCAAATACACAACCTAACCCTACACCTAAAGGAGCTGGAGAAAGAACAGCAAATAAAGCCTAAACCCAGCAGGAGAAGAGAAATCATAAAGATCAGAGCAGAAATCAATGAAATAGAAACCAAAAGAACAGTAGAACAGATCAACGAAACTAGGAGCTGGTTCTTTGAAACAATTAGCAAGATTGATAAACCCCTGGCCAGACTTATCAAAAAGAAAAGAGAAAGGACCCAAATCAAAAAAATCATGAATGAAAGAGGAGAGATCACAACCAACACCAAAGAAATACAAACAATTATAAGAACATATTATGAGCAACTCTATGCCAGCAAATGTGATAATCTGGAAGAAATGGATGCATTCCTACAGAGGTATCAACTACCAAAACTGAACCAGGAAGAAACAAAAAACCTGAACAGACCTATAACTACTAAGGAAATTGAAGCAGTAATCAAAAGTCTCCCAACAAACAAAAGCCCAGGGCCAGATGGCTTCCCAGGGGAATTCTACCAAACATTTCAAGAAGAATTAATACCTATTCTTCTGAAACTGTTCCAAAAAATAGAAATGGAAGGGAAACTTCCAAACTCGTTTTATGAGGCCACCATTACCTTGATCCCAAAACCAGACAAAGACCCCATCAAAAAGAAGAATTACAGACCAATATCCTTGATGAAAACAGATGCAAAAATTCTCACCAAAATCCTAGCCAACAGGATCCAACAGTACATTAAAAGGATTATTCACCACAACCAAGTGGGATATATTCCTGGGCTGCAAGATTGGTTCAACACCCACAAATCAATCAATGTGATACAATACATTAATCAAAGAAAGAACAAGAACCATATGATCCTTGCAATAGATGCAGAAAAAGCATTTGACAAAGTACAGCATCCTTTCTTGATCAAAACTCTTCAGAGTATAGGGATAGAGGGTACATATCTCAATATCATAAAAGCCATCTATGAAAAACCCACAGCCAATATCATTCTCAATGGTGAAAAACTGAGAGCTTTCCCCCTAAGGTCAGGAACACGGCAGGGATGTCCACTATCACCACTGCTATTCAACACAGTATTAGAAGTCCTAGCCACAGCAATCAGACAACAAAAAGAAATAAAAGGCATTCAAATTGGCAAAGAAGAAGTCAAACTCTCACTCTTTGCAGATGATAGGATACTTTATGTGGAAAACCCCAAAGACTCCACCCAAAAATGCTAGAACTCATACAGGAATTCAGTCAAGCGGAAGCATATAAAATCAATGCACAGAAATCAGTGGCATTCCTATACACCAACAACAAGACAGAAAAAACAGAAATTAAGGAGTCGATCCCATTTACAATTGCACCCAAAACCATAAGATACTTAGGAATAAGTCTAACCAAAGAGGCAAAGAATCTGTACTCAGAAAACTATAAAATACTCACGAAAGAAATTGAAGAAGACAAAGAAATGAAAAACATTCCATGCTCATGGATTGGAAGAACAAATATTGTGAAGATGTCAATGCTACCTAGAGCAATCTACACATTCAATGCAATCCCTATCAAAATACCATCCACTTTTTCAAAGAAATGGAACAAATAATCCTAAAATTTGTATGGAACCAGAAAAGACCCCGAATAGCCAGAGGAATGTTGAAAAAAAAAGCAAAGCTGGCGGCATCACAATTCCAGACTTCCAGCTCTATTACAAAGCTGTCATCATCAAGACAGTATGGTACTGGCACAAAAACAGACACATAGATCAATGGAACAGAATAGAGAGCCCAGAAATGGACTCTCAACTCTATGGTCAACTCATCTTCGGCAAAGCAGGAAAGAATGTCCAATGGAAAAAAGACAGTCTCTTCAACAAACGGTGTTGGGAAAATTGGGCAGCCACATGCAGAAGAATGAAACTGGACCATTTCCTTACACCACACACAAAAATAGACTCAAAATGGTTGAAAGACCTAAGTGTGAGACAGGAGTCCATCAAAATCCTAAAGGAGAAGACAGGCAGCAACCTCTTCGACCTCAGCCACAGCAACTTCTTCCTAGGAACATCGCCAAAGGCAAGGGAAGCAAGGGCAAAAATGAACTATTGGGACTTCATCAAGATAAAAAGCTTTTGCACAGCAAAAGAAACATGCAACAAAACCAAAACACAACCGACAGAATGGGAGAAGATATTTGCAAATGACATATCAGATAAAGGGCTAGTATCCAAAATCTATAAAGAACTTATCAAACTCAACACCCAAAGAACAAATGATCCGATCAAGAAATGGGCAGAAGACATGAACAGACATTTTTCTAAAGAAGACATCCAAATGGCCAACAGACACATGAAAAAGTGCTCAACATCGCTCGGCATCAGGGAAATCCAAATCAAAACCTCAATGAGATGCCACCTCACACCAGTCAGAATGGCTAAAATTAACAAGTGAGGAAACGACAGATGTTGGCGGGGATGCCAAGAAAGGGGAACCCTCCTACACTGTTGGTGGGAATGCAAGCTGGTGCAGCCACTCTGGAAAACAGTATGGCGGTTCCTCAAAAAGTTGAAAATAGAGCTACCTACAACCCAGAAATTGCACTACTGGATATTTACCCCAAAGATACAAATTTAGGGATCCGAACGGTACGTGCACCCCTGTGTTTATAGCTGCAATGTCCACAATGCCAAACTGTGGAAAGAGCCAAAATGTCCTTCAACAGATGAATGGATAAAGAAGAGGTGGTACATATATACAATGGAATATTATGCAACCATCAAAAGGAATGAAATCTTGCCATTTGCAATGACATGGATTGAACTGGAGGCAATTATGCTGAGTAAAATAAGTCAATCAGAGAAAGACAGGTATCATATGACCTCACTGATATGAAGAATTCTTAATCTCAGGAAACAAACAGGGTTGCTGGAGTGTTTGGGGGGTGGGAGCGATGGGGTGGCTGGGTGATAGACACTGGGGAGGGTATGTGCTATGGTGAGCACTGTGAATTGTATAAGACTGTTGAATCACAGACCTGTACCTCTGAAACAAATAACACATTATATGTTGAAAAAAAATAAAAAAGAAGAAGATAGCAGGAGGGGAAAAATGAAGGGGGGGAAATCGGTGGGGTAGATGAACCATGAGAGACTATGGACTCTGACCAACAAACTGAGGGTTCTGTGGGGGATGGGTTAGCCTGGTGATGGGTATTAAAGAGGGCACGTACTGCATGGAGCACTGGGTGTTATACGCAAACAATGAATCATGGAACACTACATCAAATCTAATGTAATGTATGGTGATTAACATAACATAATAATAAAAAAAAAGAATTCTGGTAAAAGGACAGAAAAAAAAAATACTACATCATAACCAAATATGATTTATCCCAGGTATGCAAAGCTGATTCAACATTCAAAAATCAATTAATAAATCTAACTTATCTACAGACTAAAGTAAAATTATACAATCATATCTACACACACAGAAAAAGCACTTGACAAAAACCAACACCGGTGAATGACCAAAATTCTCAGCAAACTAGGAACATAGGGGGAGTTCTTCAACATGATAAAGAATATCCATGGGGGGGCGGGGGCGACTGGGTGGCTCAGTCCTTAAGCATCTGCCTTCAGCCCAGGTCATGATCCGGGGTCCTGGCATCGAGTCCCACATCGGGCTCCCTGTTCAGCAGGAAGCCTGCTTCTCCCTCTCCCACTCCCTCTGCTTGTGTTCCCTCTCTTGCTGTGTCTCTCTCTGTCAAATAAATAAATAAAATCTTCAAAAATTAAAAAAAGTGTATCTATGGGGAGCCTGGGTGGCTCAGTTGATTGAGTATGCAACTCCTGATTTCAGCTCAGGTCATGATCTCAATGAGACTCAGCCCCCCAACAGGTTCTGCTTGAGTTTCTCTTCCTCTGCCCCTCCCCCTGCTTGCACTCATGCATGTGCTCTTGCTCTCTCTTTCAAATAAATATTTTTTTAAAAAGAGAATATCCACAAAAAATGTACATTTAGCATTTTTCTTAATTGTGAGAATCCAGATGCTCTCTTGCTAAGATCGGGAACAAGGCAAGGATATCCATCCTTATCATCCTATTTGACATCATACTGAATTTCCTAGATAACACAGTAAGACAAGAAAAAGGAAATGAAAGGGGAAGAGATTGGAAAGGAAGAAATAAACTTCCTTTGCCTGCAAATGATATGCTTGTCTACATAGAGAATCCCAAAGAATCTTCATCAACAATAACAACACAAAGTCCTGGAACTACTAAGTGATTATAACAAGGGTTCAGAATACAAGGTTAATATATAAAAGTCAATTGTTTTCTTGTATACTAACAATGAAAAATTAGAATTTGAAATTAAAAACACAATACATTTATATTAGCACCAAAAAATGTGAAATACTTAAGTATCAATCTAATAAAATATGTATAAGATTTACACGATAAGAAGTATAAAACTCTGATGAAGAAATCAAAGATGTACATAAATGGAGAAATATTCCAGGTACATGGAAAAGAAGACTCAATATTATCAAGATGTTATTTCTTTGCAAATTGCTCCATATACTACAAACAATCCCAATCAAAATCTCAGCAAATTTTTTTGTAGCTATTGAAAAAACTGATTCTGAAGTGTATATGGAAAAACAGAAGACCCAGAACAGTCAATACAATATTAAAAAAGAACAGTTCAGAGGACTGACACTACCCAACTTCAAGACTTACTATAAAGCTTCAGTATTTAAGACATTGTTTTACTGGCAAAGAGATAAATAGATCAATGGAATAAAGACAGAGCCCAGAAATAGATCCACATAAATACAGTCAAATAATCTTCGACAAAGGAGGGAAGGCAATTCAATAGAGAAAGGAGAGTCTTTTTAACAAATGATACTAGAACAACTGAATATCCACATGCAAAAAAAAAAAAAATGAATTCAGACATCGACCTTATCCTTTCACAAAAGTTAGACTGGATCATAGACCTAAATGTAAAATGTAAAACCCCTAGAAAACAATATAGGAAGAAATCTAGTTGATCTTAGATTTAGAGAACTTATTGTTGTTGTTTTAGATGGAACACCAAAGAATAGTCCATGAAAGAAATATTGATAAATTGGACTTAAGATTAAAAAAAAAACAACAACAACAAATTCTTCTCTGTGAAAGACACTTTTGAGAGAATGAAAAGACAGGCCATCAATTGGAAGGAAATATTTTCAAAACACATATCTGATAAAGGACTGGTATCCAAAATATACAAAGAATTTGTAAAACTCAACTATAAGAAAACAACTCAAAATTAATAGGCAAAAGATCTGGACACCTCACCAAGGAATATAAACAGATGGTGAGTAAGCATATGAAAAGATGCTGAACTAATATTATATGTGATTAAGGAATTGCAAATTATGGGGCGCCTGGGTGGCTCAGTCTTAAGCATCTGTCTTCAGTTCAGGTCATGATCCCAGGATTAAGCCCTGCATCGGCTCCTTGCTCAGCAGGAAACCTGCTTCTCCCTCTCCCACTCCCCCTGCTTGTGTTCCCTCTCTTGCTGTCTCTCTGTCAAATAAATAAAATCTTTAAAAAAAGGAATTGCAAATTAAAACAAGATACCACTACACACCTATTAAAACATGGCTAAAATCCAAAACACTGACAATAGCAAATGCTGGCCAGAATGTGAAGCAATAGGAACTCTTATTTATTACTGGTGGGAATACAAAATGACACAGCCACTTTGGAAGACAGTTTGGCAGTTTCTTACAAAACTAAACAAACTCTTACATTAAATTTTTCCAAATGAGTTGAAAACGTGTGTTCACATAAAAACCTGCAGATGAATGTTTGTAGAAACTTTATTTATAACTGCCAAAACTTGGAAGCAATCAAGATGTCCTTCAATAGATGAATGGATAACAAATTGTGATATAGCCATACAATGGAATACTGTTGGAGGAGGTAATCAAGAGGTTGTGACTTCCAGTTGACCTTGGGCTGGACTTGGGCAACTGGAGGCTCCTCACTCCCTCCCCTGTCCTTGGAATATATGCTCTGCACACAGTGGGAACTTCTTTAAGGACACAGCCTTAAGGGAGTAACGTGTTTTTGAGACCATCTAGATGGTATACGGGACTGGACCCAATTAAGGCCTCTATATAAACTTTTAAGATTTGGCAGATGGGTACAGAGTTCGACTCATTTTGCAGCCACCTAAAACAAGCCTCATAATTAAGTTCTCATGCTTATTAAAATGCCATCTACCAATCTGGAATGGTCTGCCTCTTTCTTTGATCTCTCCTTGCCCTGTGTATATGGGGTAAGAGGGGTAGTTTGTAAACCAACAAACACTATTCAGTGATAAAAAGAACTGAGCTATCAAGCCATGGATACACATGGAGGAACTTTAAATGCATATTGCTAAGCAAAAGAAGCCAATAAGAAAAGGCTAACCACTGTATCTTCCCAACTGTATAACACTCTGGAAAAGATAAAACTATGCAACCAATAAAAAGATCATTGACTATCAGGGAACAGAACTGGGGAAAAGAAAGGTGAGATCAATAGGTAGAGCACAGATTTTAGGGCAGTGAAATTATTCTATATGGTACAGCAATGGTGGATACATATCACTACACATTTGTCCAAAGCCATAGAATGTGCAACACAGTGAATTCTAATGTAACCTATGGACTATAGTATTATATTGACATAGATCATGAATTTTAACAAATACGCTACACTGATGCAAGATGTATGTATGAAACTGTATATGTGGAGGGGAGTGATGAGAAGGTATATGGAAATGGTACTTTCCACTCAGTTTTTCTGTAAATCAAAACCAGTCTAAAAAACAGTCTTAATAAAAAAAAAATGGCAAAAACAAGCAAGCTAAAAATGAAAACATTCTCTGGAATATTAAGAAAACAATGTCTTTACAGATTCCCACATACACATTTAAACAATAATTACCCAAATCATCTGCTTAATCTTTTGGGCTTCACAGAGGCAGGCAATAAAAGGCATAAAATCACTCTTCAATGGACTTGCCAGTTGTATATGGCATAAATCAGAATGAATCATCAAAGATAAAATATGTTCATTTGTGAAGTCAAATTAAAAAAAAAAAAAACCAATCATCACATTACTTTGTTCTTGAATAGCAGAGGTAGTCTTTTGAGCCTCTCCCAGCCAGCTGTGGGTTCCAAGAAAACAGTAACTGATGATAATGATTAATTCTAGGGATGAGCGTCTCACTGTGTTGTAATTTAAGTACTGGTGAAAAGCATTTAAATTTGGAAAAAACTTGGTAATATACCAGTGCTTCCATTTAAGACCTTCTGGGGAAAATTAAACAAATACAACTTTGAACATATTTCTATATACTTATGTCATGGAATTTCTTTTTTTGTACTAGAATTTAAAGTAAAACAGTTACAAATAATTTTTAAGCCTAAACTATCCTTTTAAAAAGTTGTAGTTCATTCCCTCTATAGGTTTGTAATTCTATTTATTGCTGAGCAAGGTAATATTTTTTTCAAATCAATGTCATAGAAAGCATTCTTGGATTAACTTACTGCTATTATTACTACTATGAAAAATCTACAACTAAAATGTTAGAGAACCTTCTTAATCATGAAAACAAAAGTAAACAAAAAATTTTAAAAACATGATTATGAAAAATGATAAATATTTGCATAATTTATATCCCAAGTTTGAGAGTCAATTGGAATTTTCACTATTATAAAGAAAGGCTTAGTCTTTTATTATTGTAGTAACAGTACAGACCTATTTTTTTTTAAACTGGTTGATATTTTGGTAAACCGTGGTAATATATGCCTTATCCTGTATAGTTACACTACTAATTATGCAAGAATTCAGAGCTCTGCCTTGTCAATACTCTGAAATATTCGTAATTGAAATTGGAAACTTCTCCGATGAAACTTCTAAAAATCCAAATCCCAACCTGGTTATAATTTTCCCTTCTTAGGGAATCATAAAGAAACCTTATAAAATTGCATTGTAAAATAGCTAGTGAAGCCAAGATAAAAACACTGAAGGCCTTCTTACCTTAACATAGCATTTTTTCCATCACTTCTGGTGCACCAGACCTGCCGGGTTTGATAACCTATCTCTAAGTCCCAGGGCTTGGAGAGGTGATGTGGCTTGTAACTTTGATGTCGAAAGGTGACTCGCTCCTTTGAATCGGAGCTGAAATCCAGAACAGATCTTCCGCTTAGGTTAATTTCTTTAAGATGAGGCAGTCTACATTTACTCCATGGTCCTACTTTAAGGCTAAAAATATATTCCTCTTCGCCAAGAGGACAGGAAATGGGAGTGTCACAGGCTCTCGACTCCGTCAGATTGGGACACTGAGACCCGCCATAGAGAGGGGGTGCGATGGCCGCCCGGGTCCTGTGCTGCAATTGCTTCTCACAGCCCTTGCTGCACTCGGACCACTGTGAGAACTCAGATACGACACAATCCCGGGGGCAGGGAATGAGGCAAGCTTGTTCTGCGGGGGGCTGAGGGGCAAAGTGTTCACAGATTTCATTTACAACCCTGGTTCTGTTCAACTTCTGAACACAGCGCACGGTCCGGTGCTGCAGCCCATGCTGCGCCGTCACACACTCTGCGGTCCGAGGCGGCGCTTGGCCGGGGCTGGCGGGAACGAGCACGCACTGGTGCCAGTCGGAGACCTCCCACTGGAAGAGGTCGCTGTGCCAGTCACACACCCGGAAGCAGCTTCTTTCCTTTGGAGGCCTGGTGTTCTCGGCGCAGTTAGATAGGTGACTCGTCCACCCTTCCAAGTGGAAACACCACAGGGCACGACTCTGCACTCCTCCGGGTCCACAGTCGCCCGCACACCTTCCCCAGGGGCCTATGGGCAAAAGACAAGGGCGTCCGTTACTCAGAGATTCCCCACTGCCATCCACACAAAAATGGATCAGTCTGCACACTTCCCAACACAACCAGTGTGAAATTATGGACTTGAGTGGACAATAGAATCTGGTTGTTAAGAGCGTGGGCGCTGCGTCTGTTGGCCTTTCTTGAAATCCCACTCCATCCCTTACCAGCAATGTCAGCTTGGACGAGTTACTTCCGCTTTCTAAGCCTTCGTTTCCTTAACTACGTAAGAGACAGCATAAAAGCCCTGACTTGCAGAGCTGTTCTGAGGCTCAGTGGTACAATGTGGTGCCAATGCACACTTAAAAAATGACTGGTATCATTAGAATCATTATGTTTCAAAGCCTATATATCTAACTCAATATTAATACTTTCTAGTTAGACAATGTTTCAATCTAAAAGAAAAGCCCTAAACCCAGGATTTTAATAAAGTGAGATTTTTCATGTTTCCAAGCCTTCAGCTCAATACTGCAGGTGGCTCAGAAGAGAACTATGTCTTTAAAAAATAACAATGAATCATGGAACACTACATCCCAAACTAATGATGTAATGTATGGTGATTAACATAATAAAATTAAATTAAAAAAAATAACCTGCCAAAGTATCGTAAATATACTTCCATTTGCTAAATAGGTGCCCCGCTTTTGCTTTTGGATTTTGCTTGCAGAGTGAATTGCATGAAACAAAGTATCTGATGGGAGAGGATATACTAAAAGCAACAACAGTATCATTCAGCCGCCCATGGAAATTCTGCCCCTAGGACCCCTGAAATATACCCACTTTGATTTCTCATGGGTATTGACTCTGGGTCAAGCTGCCAACATTAGTTTGTAATACACCACATCTTTTAATCAATGAATATGTTTTCATGGGAAAGAGTCCCACAGAAAAACGGACAGATAAAAGAGCGTCCATTGATGTTTCTCACATTGTTTTGCATCTAATCCGTAGACATACCAGCCAGGCTTATCCAGAAGGCTGACGATATAACGTTTCACAAGGATGGCAAGTAATCACATTTTGTGTCAACGGGAAAAGAATACTTTCCTCTCTTCCACTTTACTTAATTGTAACATGAACCTGAGAAACTTTACCAACTTAACCATGTAACCTTTGCCCCTGCACTAGGTTGTGATACTAAAGGCAATTCACACGCTGAGAAACATTTTAATTTACCTAGGTAAGAGAAAGGAGGTGCAGTCTTTCTCTCTTTCCCCAAATCTGATCAAACACCCAAAACTTCATGGAATGTGTTTTCGTACACATCCGTAATATCTCTAGAAACAGGAAATGTGTACAGAGTCACATGCACTTAGGAAGAGACATATACATCCCCAGAGAAACAGGTATTTGCATTGGTGGACAACATGCTGCAGTGAGGATCTCTCACTTAAAGGGCAGGACATCAATTTTGGGGTTCTAATGTACAGTCTTCCCAGTTCTTCCTCACAGCCTTGTCTGGCTATGTAGACCTACTGTGCTATTTGCTTCTGTCATTTTATAAGTGAGATTAACATAGAAAATACCCTCATGTCCTTTCAGTGTCCCCATCCCTGGAGTCTCCTCTTGCTGAAATGGACAGAGGAGTTTCATTGGAGTAAGTCAGCTTTTACTCACAGAAATGCCCTCGAGTTTGCCCACACATTGCCCAGACGTGGTGTCCCAGCACTGACTGCTCATGGCACAGTAAATGCACATAAAAAATGGTACTGTCAGCATAGGCTGATTTCATCAACTGCCTGCAATTCTGGTGGTTTTCTCCTAGATCACCCACAATTTGTGCTTTGTAAACTGAGATGTGCATTGCTACATGAAAGTCATTTACAGGTTTCATGTGTCCAGATGTTCTGGAGCAATCTCAGTTCAAGTATGCCATCCCTTGTCCATCATGTCAGACTACGCATGCAAATTTTCATTATTGCCAAAAAAAAAGAAAAATCGCCATGGTTACTCAGTAAAGAAATACTTCCAAAAATATATCCTTGTAGCAAACTTTAAAATCTAAAGTCAATTTTGAATAATAGAAATTGGCTACTGGATGAAATCAAAAGAGCTCTTTTGAAAGTACAAGGTTTTTAAATAATGGCTGTCTGCTTATCTTTACTTGTTAAGGTATCAAATACACACACTTTTTCCCTTAGGACTTTTTTGTGTAAAGAAAGTAAGACCAGAAAAAATCAAACCATTTCTAACCAATCTGAAAAAGCTAATATTAAATTTAATTCATCTAGAACATCTTACAGGTAATCTCTATTCTTACTTTTAAAGATTTTACTAACACATTTTCTTATTAAAATGTTTCCTTCTTGTTGTAAGTTTTTCACCTACTTTCAAAATTGTTAAGGTAGCTCTTTTTTGTTATTTGAAATCATTAATATTTTAAACCTTATACATTACTATTCTTCCTTTAGCTTTCACATTCTCCATCTGTCTAGAAATGCACCAAACAGCAAAAATTTTCTTAGATCAATGGAAGACAAAATATAACTATTAAGTAATTATCACTATTTGTTAAGGGCTAGCAGTGCTGTGCTGGGCTTGGATGGTACCAGAGGACTGTTACATATTCAAGAATTTTACCAGGTGGTTGTTAAATCATTCATAGTTTGAAATCAACCATGATGAAAGTATTTACACCACACTACAAATCAAGGCAAATCAAGACATTAAAAAAAACAAACAAACTGAGAGCTGGTTTGTCACATACAACTAGTGATTTGCCCAGTTCCTTCCTATTCCTTACAACAGTCCTCTGACATGGGGCTAGAATGCTTATTTTATCAGTTGGGGAAATGAAGTTCAGAGAAGTTATAAAGCACCTCGAAGGTTACACAGCTAGTACACGGTAGACTAGAATGGGACTCCAGATCTGCGAGACTCCAAGCATGGGCTCTTGTGCTGCATTTGAAAAGTCTTTTCCAGGGTGAGCATTGGTATATGTGATCCTAACATCACAAGGCAGATAGATCTGTTTCTTAGTTTAGCTATGATCTCTCCGATCTGTTAGTTAATATTCCTTTAAAAATGAGTACAAGTAATCAAGGTGGTATGTGAGCAATGAATTCCCCCTCCTAGCCCTGGAAATGTTGATAAGCATTAGTTAGTACATTAGGAAGGCACAGTCAACAGAGAATAGTTTCTCCTCAGGTTAAAAACAAACTTTGCAGACAACTGAACAACATGTAAGTAACAAGCAAATATAAAGTGAATTGTGTATGCTTGGAATAAATGAAAAACAAATTGCAAACAAGATATACAAGATAGAGACAAGACCTCTCAGCAATTGACCTATAACAATTTGCATTTCTCAGGCATACAGAGAAAATGTGTTCCATGACTTATTCAGTTGTGTTTGCCTATGAACTTTAAACACACACACTAGTGAAAAATCACATAGCCCTGAGGGATTTTGCCATTTCAGAAAACATGCATATTGAAGCAAAAATGTGAACTACAGTTTGAGAAATCTTGTATCCCTTGTCCAACTTCAGAAATAGAACATATTAAAGTTTTGAGCAGTTGCATGGAGAAAATGAATATCACCTTTAGATTTTCTACATACATAAAATGCGATTATAGTCACAATATATATCTGAGATAAATAATCTAAAGAAACATATAGGAAATCCACGCTTTTAAACATCAATCATTTGGTATTTCTTTATTTTTAAGATTTTATTTATTTATTTGACAGAGAGAGATAGAGCACGAGTGGGAGGAGGGACAGAGGGAGAGGGAGAAGCAGACTCCCCACTGAGCAGGGAGCCTGATTTGGGGCTCGATCCCAGGACCCTGTGATCATGACCTGAGCTGAAGGCAGACACTTAACTGACTGAGCCACCCAGGTGCCCCACATTTGGTATTTCTTAATTGAAAACAGGTCCCAAGTAATACAAATAAAATAAAATTTAGAACCAGTAAAGGATTAAAAGTTTAATTAGACATAATATGCATTTAAACTAAAATTCATGCTGTGTTACAGTCTCAGAAAATACTTCAATGGTATAATAGGAATAATAATTCAGTACTTGTTTACCTGGACCAACATTATATAAAAACATCATCCACCTGCAAGTTACTACCTTTTCTTTGTGATAAATACAGTTACTTTGGAATAAACTGCTAAATCTTTTAAATCACATCAGTTTTAATTAACACATTAACATTTGGTTTAGAAATAAAATTTTGGGGCGTGTAAGGGTGGCATGGATGAATTCTTGGGTCATATTCACATTTAAGACTGTGATTCCTCTTTTTTTTTTCTTTTTTTTCTTTCTTGCCTGTGTTTCTGCAGAAAGTGCAAATATGTGAATGTTCTAATGTAATATTCCCCTAGAAGCAGAAAAGTGCTGGCACATGTTATTCTCTTAATTAAGTTACCCTTAAGTGGATTAGTTGAGATGAATGTATCTCCCAATCTAAATCATCATATTGAAGACGACCTGCTGGATGCCTGAATTTTGGGTGTGGCATTCACAAAGATGCCTACAACAAAGGAAAAAGGGGACTCAAGTGGTCAGAAAGAATAAACACATTCTGGCTTTTGCACAGCATTTGCCACTGTTTGAGGCAGCAACCCTGACTTAATACCATTCATGCAATAGGAAAAGATGTTTATTTTACTGTACATTTTTTTCAACCCACAGCTTTTATTATCCTGACATTGCTTTATTTTTAACTTGGGCAATGAGGTGGAGGAGTGACAAGAATGTCAATGCAAAGCTTTAATATCTTAACCAAATTATTTGTGGATAATTATTATACCAAAGCACTCATAAACCTCAACATTACCAAATGTGATATAAAACAACATTGACTCACTGATAAGATGCCTCACCTCCAAGAAATAGCTTGGAATTTATGTAGTAGCTTTCACTCCTTAAAAAGCCTTCATGTCAACTGTGGAGTAATTAAAGTAAGGCTTCCCTTGCACAGTTGACAAATATCTAAGAAATCACACTTTCTAAAATATATCAAAGAACCCAAAGAATGAGAAGAGAGTAGCATCTGAGCATTCATTCACTAAAATAACAATTTCTCTTTAGCTGCTACTTGACAAATAGTGTATTCGACTCTGGAAATATAAAAATAAATGAGACACCAAGTATCTCTTACAAAATCTGTGTGCTAGATGTAATGCCAGTTTGCTCCTGAAGAGGACATTTGGTCTCTCCTTCAGGTCTTACTTGGTACACAGCTGAAGAATTTTAATGTTTTGGTTCCCAGAGCTCATTAGACCTAACGCAGCAAACCAGAAATTGAGAGGGACCACTGGAGGCAGGGACACTGATAGAAGCCTGAAGAGATGGCCATTTTCAAGTCTGCATTTCTGAATCTATCATGTTAATTAATAACTCCTACTAGCAGAGGATGCTCAAAGCCATGCACTACTTCCTAAACTCACAGAGAAAACCTGTTCATTTTATATATATATAATATAAAACTATATTACTATATATATATTACTGAGTTATGCATTGGATATCAATAGAAACACAACATGGAAAATGTAAACACATGGAAAAAATTTTAAATGAGAAAAAATTTAAACCATAATGTATTTTATTTAAAAATTCCATTGCATTTTTTACAGGAACTAAAAATTCCTTTATTAATACTAAAACTATTTTCAAAACATATTTGTGGTCTGAAGGATAGGTGTGCTAAAGTATTCCAATAATTTTCATTAGAAAATTTTAACAGCAACAGTTCAGAGCTACCAAATGTAACTTCATTTTCATAGGTACAAAGATTTTTTTTAAGACAGTTTATGGCTCCATGCAAGGATACCACAGAGCATTCGGACTGAATATTTATACTTCCAGGAAGCATAAGCATTGTTACTAACATTCCAGGCTCTTTCTGTATGACTGTGTTTTTGTTTGGCACCTAACAGTACGTTCTAAGTCCATTTCATCTTCGTGGACAGATGCCTCTGACTGAAAAGCAAAGTGCTTCTGTTACTTATCATTTATGATTACAAATTATTAGTTGCCAGTGGCTAGAACATCCATTAAAAGTAGCTTGACAGCAAAGCAGATTAAAAATATATCTGAACGACCCATCAGCTAATGCAAACACCACAGAGACAGAAAACCACCTTTTAAAAATTGTTTATCAATATTTCTGGTTTGAATTCTACTTTCTAAAAATTCTGAAGCCTAAAAGGAAATCTCAAACCTCATATTCTACACTGCATTCTGACATAAAGTGGGTCCCTTCATCACTAAAACCTACAGCCTGTCTACTGCCTCAAACGTGGGAAGGGAAAGGTAATGTGACAGTCCATGGTTTTTGGAGGAGGAAACGAAGCCCAGACAAATCCAATGAATTGCACAAAGTCATACAGTCATTTGGAGCAGAAATGGGATGGACAATTCCATTCCAGATGCCCAGTCCAGTGATCTTTACACTACATCATGTTGGCTTCTATTGTAAAGTCCTAAGACTGCAAGGGAAGAATAAGGACTCTCTAAATGGTTGTGACCCAAGATGTGGGGGAGGGAAAGGAAGAAAAACATAAAAATAAATAGAAATTGCATAAAGACAAATATAACACAAGCAACGAACTGCCTGTGAATGCTGAGAGTTTTCAGTCTCCTGCACCTGGAGTTCTTCCCAGGGCCCTTCACAATTTATTATGTGAAACGGGATCCTTCCTGCCTTCGCATGCTTGAGAACGTGGACTAAGCCACTAGTCAAGAACATAAAGAACCAATAGGGGTCAGGGGATTAGAGCACAAAATGAAGCCTCAGCACCAGTAAGGAATTCTCTGTCCCTAGAATAATTATAGCAAATAATAGTAATAACATTGTTTTGAACACCTACCATCTTTCCAATCCCACATGTACATCATTGATACTGTTCTGCTTTGCTAGATGAGACCATCAAAGCCTGAGGTCAAAGAATGTGCCCCAGGTCAACAGCTCTTGGGGCGCCTGGGTGACTCAGTTGGTTAAGCGTCCGACTCTTGATTTTGGCTCGGGTCATGATCTCAAGGTCATGAGATCAGCCCTGCATCAGGCTCCACACTGTACCCACTGTGGAGCCTGCTTAAGATACTCTCTCTCCCTCTCCCCCTTCCCTCCACTCTGTCTATAAATAAATAAATAAACAAACAATCCAGGTAAACAGCCCTGGAGCCCTGACATTGGACTCTCCCTTTCTCTCTATCCATGCCTGTTCCACAACAACTGCAGTTTAACTTTTTAGAAGCCATATCTCTTGAGCAAATGAAGCCTTGCAATGCCTGTTAGATGTACTATATTTATTTATTTTTATTTTTTTTAAAGATTTATTTATTTATTTATTTGAGAGAGAGAGAATGAGAGACAGCACGAGAGGGAAGAGGGTCAGAGGGAGAAGCAGACCCCCCGCTGAGCAGGGAGCCCGATGCGGGACTCGATCCCGGGACTCCAGGATCATGACCTGAGCCGAAGGCAGTTGCTTAACAAACTGAGCCACCCAGGCGCCCTGATGTACTATATTTAGAAGAGGGTCTTTTCTGAGCACAGCTGGTGTGAGGGGCTCAGGGCACAGCCACTCCTCTCCTGCCTAAAGCCCTTCGTCCCTACCTTGGTCTCAGCTCAATGGCATGGCTCGGGTATGGCCCCGGAACTCCTAGGGCTCCGATACCTGTCAATGGATATTTATGGGACATTCTCATCCCATAAATATGGCTCCACTCAACTTTGACTTTACTTACAATAAATGCTTCAGCGAAGCCCTCTACATTCCCTGGAGAAGCAGAAGAAAATCATTTACTCAGCTGTTTGGTATCTGTTAAGTGGAAAAGGCAATGAAGAGGATGCCAGAAACAGAGTGAAGCTGAATCCCACACAATGTTCTTCTGAAGGACTTTCTCCCATAGCTTATTGGCCACTCAGGCAGTGACTAAACTTCAGGAGGGCCAGAAATCTGTTTGCTTTATACTTCACAGAAAGCAAACTGGAACAGGTGCTTGGGAGACTGAAATTCTTAAGCTGTGCTCCTCCCCCTCCAAAATAAGAATAAAGTGCTATTTCCACAGTGAATAATCAATACATGTTGGGCTTGATAAAGGAGGCCTTTCATACTGTTGCCTTAGAGGTTCACTGGAAAAACAACAATGTTGAGACTATGTACATAGGCTTTAAAAATACATGAAGCAAAAGGGCAGGGTGGCATCCATTTTATTTATCATTAAGCAACTCAAGGATTAATTTTGCCTAGGATAAAAATTGCACTAGAGCGTACTTGAGATGATATTTTTTTCTTGGTAATTTCAATTCTCTAACAGTTACATGGAGTATATCTGCTTCTCAATACATCTTCTCTCTAATAGCAGATATTCATGGTGAACAAGTGAGAGAGAACAAAACCTAAGCTACATTTGGGTGGACAAAACATCTAGTTCATCCAATTTTTTCTTCCCAAAGGAATAATTATTTCAGTTTTGAAACAGCAGTTTTAAGACTACTTGAGACTCTTGTCATCTGAAAAATAACTTCCAAGTTACTGATTTGAAAAAAATATCTGTGAAACAGCAGTACCATGGCATAATCACAATATTATTTTCTCTCTAGAAACACTAGAAATACCTATTTTTCCTATATAGTCTAAGGAGCATCCTAAGGATTCTATTTACAAAAAGCAAATGCAATCAATCACCCATCAGTTTTACTTCCTAAACATCAAGTCAATCTGTCCATGTTTCTTCATCCCCACTGTCACCACCCTCACCCAAACCACCACACTTTCTTGTATGAATGAGAAGAGTAGCCTCTTGATTGGCCTTCTAGCATGTAATGCCCCACCTCACCACACCCCTGGCATCAATTCTTTCTCCATATTACAGACATAGATATTTTAAAAATTCAAATTTGTACCACTTTGGGTGCAGCTTATCATCTATATGGCATTTCTACGCTTACAGCTCATCAGTAGCTTCCCATTCTTCTCAAAATAAAGAAAAAAAGTTTAACATGACATACAAGTGCCTACCTGATCTGGCCCCTTCCCATCCCCTTCGCATCTGATCACCAGAGCCACCCACATTCACTTGCTGCTCTGCCATCATGTTGGCCATCTTTCAGTTCCTCCAATGCTCCAAGTTCCCTGCCATACCTGAGCAGCCACATGTACTATTCCTCGAGCCATCCCCTACAGCCAAATTAATTCCTTCTCACTCTTCCTATCTTAAGTCGCTTTCTTAGGAACTCTTCCCTATGCTCTGGCACTACCTTACTCCTCTACAAAACACTCATCACACTTGCAATTACAAATCTGACTGTGTTGGGCGCCTGGGTGGCTCAGTTGGTTAAGCGACTGCCTTCTGCTCAGGTCATGATCCTGGAGTCCCTGGATCGAGTCCCTCATCGGGCTCCCTGCTCGGCGGGGAGCCTGCTTCTGCCTCTGACCCTCCCCCCCTCTCATGTGCTCTCTCTCTCTCATTCTCTCTGTCTCAAATAAATAAATAAAATCTTAAAAAAAAAAATCTGACTGTGTAATTTAAACTTTGTCTCTCCCACTTGATTCTAAACTCTGTGACGGCAGAAACATATTGGTCCTACTCACCACTCTATTCTCAGCACTAACCTAGTGTTTGGCATATGGTTAGCCTCCCACCAATTATCGAAGCTGAAGCAAACAGCATTGTAGGAAGCAGAATCGTGTCTAAATAGAACTAGGAGTAATGTCACCACCGGAAACTCATCACACAAATGAGTTGATGGTTTTGCCAAATGAGAGGAAAAAAACAAAAAACAAAAAACGTCTGTTCTGTGTTTCCTTAGCATATGTTTAAAGGACGAAATCCTCAGTGTGATGCCCAACAGAATTCTTAAATACCTGTTTTCCACAACCCTGTTTGCAATGCCCATTATTCTTTGTTGCAACTCTCTGGGCCCCTTCTTTCCAGATCCACAAAGGATCCAAATTGAGGAATGGGGTACCCAGTCTTCTCATGATTAGCATGCTAATTTTACCATTAATAAATACACAAGTCTACAGAAATACCTTTGACTTTGGACATAGGTCTCTTCCAAATATTCTAATTGACCCAGGACGTTCACTCAACAAGTAAGATTGCTATTATCACTGTTTCTCAGAGGATTCAAATCTTTCTTTCTCAGAGAATTACATATCAGATCCTATCATCCCAGCCTACCACTCGCAAAACTAAAAAGTGACCAGGGATAAAATTATCACAGTGGTTACAATTTCAGTATAATAACAGCAAGAGCAGTAGCACAGACACTGTGGACAGACACTGTGCTCAACACTTTATAACAATCATGTCACTCAGTCCTCAAAGCAGCCTTGCAAAGTAGATCAGTTTTCAGAACTCCCAGATGCCTTAAATTTCCAATTTCAGGAAAATTGGCAAGAAGAAATGAAAAGAGTGTGAATGTGATCACTGTAGAGTTTGTTGATAGCATTATATTCTCTAACACCCAGAAAAAGACCTAAGAAGGGAAGGGTCTGGAAAGTGCACTTAAAGACTGTTCCTTTGGAACACTCCTCTGCCTGAGGAGGGGAAGCACCTGAAGCAGAAGGAAACCCAGGAAATCTGCCAGGATGCAGGTTCCTAGCTGGACTCTGAAGGATTCTATGTAAAATGTCTTTGTGCTCAAACCCTAGTACAGCTTTGAGTGGGATTGTTATTCTGAGGGGTGGAGTTGGGTCAGAGACCGAGTCCCCACCTTTGTGTGCGAGTGGGGGAGGGGAGAAACATATTTAAGAAGTACATTTTGTGTACAGAAACATAGACTTTAGGTAGAAGGTGATGGGAAGACACTTTTTTTTTTTTTTTAGAGAAATCATGCGTGTGTGCAGAGTGGGGGCGTGGGGGCGGGGAGGGACGGGGGTGGGGAGGGGCAGAGGGAGAGGGAGAGAGTATCTTAAGCAGACACCCTACTGAACACAGAGTCCCACCCAGGGCTGGATCTCAGGACCCTGAGGTCATGACCTGAACTGAAATCAAGAGTCGGACACTTGACCAACTGAGCTACCAAGGTGCCCCTTGAGCACACTTTTGACAGCAAACACAGACAGCCTAACAAGAATCTGCCTTTTGGGGTGCCAGAAGCCTTGTCCATAAGGTTATGTCAGATGTTTCTGAGGGAAGGATGCCCTTTCCTTGGCACATACCTCCTAGCTCAAAAATAAAAACTTCCTCCCTGCCCCTTTCTCCTGTCTGCAGTGAGGCTGGTAAGAATAGAGATACTGGTATTAGTAACAGAGACAGAGAGATGATGTATCTTGCTTCCCCAGAGAGGAAATGGCAGCCTTGGGTGTCCAGGCACAAAAGGCCAAGGCCACCGAGCACCTCCTGCAGATCCAAGGGCTCAGCACAGTGGGAACGCAGCACAAAGGACAAAACACTGCATAGAATTCTAGAGAGGCCAGCCAGCCTTCCAGGAATAGGGACCTTCTAAGTGGTGACCAGTATGAACGGATGGCTAAGAAATTGGTGGACCTCCCATAGAAAAAGTGGGGGCCCTGGTGGTACGAAGAGCTCCAAATAAATAACCAAACTAAGTTAAACAAAATTATATTCCTTGCACACCTAAAGTTTTAGCTGAGATGAGTACCCACTACAATAATCACCACCACATATAATAATTAAAGGGAATCAGAGAAGCAATAATAAACACGTCCCTCACCAGCCCAAGGGCTGACAGCCCCATAGGATATTCAAGCCCTTGGCTCAAGAGCACACTGAGAAAATCCATCCTCATTACCCTTTTCTAGCCCAGTGAGCACAAGGCAGTGGCCTGAAGCCTGTGTCAACTCTTTTTACCCTCCTCCTCCCCTGCATGGCTGGAATTTCCCAGGGTGCTTTGTGCGAATCCAATTTACAATGCAAGTGAATTGGGGAAATGTCATCTCAGCTATGGGGGTAGTTTCCATTTACATAATGAAAATAATTATTGTAAAGTAGCATTTATCATTTGATAGACTTAACGTTAGTACACAGATGATTGGGAAAAAAATGCTGAATTTTAAAAGCTTCTGGGGACAAGGAAGGACCGGGCTGCCTCCTGGCCTTTCCTGTAGTAATCACTTCATCTGATTCCAGCTGAAGAGAACATATCATCATTCAGGAAATCCCCAAATGTGTTCAGTGGCACAGTTGCATCCTCTGAGATCAGTATGCAGAGAGGAGCACTGTTATTAAATAAATTTGGGGTCAATGCAGAGTTAAATAAAATTTAAAGTTTTCTATTTCCAGAAGTCCTCAATGCTTTCTAAATATACATTGTGAATCCCAAAGAATTTATCCCTAGAGTGCGAGTGCAATGGTTCACAAACTTCTTTCCCTACATCATTCTTTTCCTGGAGAAAAAAAAAAATATATATATATATATGTTTTGCATCTGTGAGGCTTTTCCCTTATTAGATGAGGTAGCTGACCATATTTTTTTAACCTTAATGATTTTAAATAACCTGAAATAAAATTATAATTTTAACTTTAGGGTCCAATGCAATTTTCAATCCAAAGCCTAACACTTATATCTTCTCAAGATACAAACACACAAAACCACAAAGTAGAAATCAGAGTCAGTCTAACTTAGAAGTTGACTTATAATAAGTCACCCACTCATCAGAATAAGTCTATGATCTGCCAGCTGTTCACAAAGAATGAAACCGATATAAAACACAGAGCAGAGATCCATCTGTCCATTAGGTTTTGGCTGAGCAATTTAGAAGACCTAGGACATGAGATCAAAGTGCATGGAACTGTGACAAGGCTTAAGGTTGTAAAGGCATGAAACAATTCAGAGCAAGCACTGAACATGTCACTAATTTGCAGCCTAATAAAAAAGTCCTGCATATGGTACACCTCTCTAATTTCAGATTTTCTATGTCATTTCAAACATAGCTTGTGCTGGGCTAGATTTTACTTCAGGATTTGACAAGATGTACTTTATTGGCCACATTAGTGGATTATAGTATAATTATGTTAATGTCATCATTGATTCTAAGTTTAGAACACAGATTTGTTGACTCTATATTCCATGCAGGAACATTCCATAAATGTGATATTCTGTAATACACAACAAATAGAATTGATTTAAATATATTTATATATCTATATAATTACATTCATATTGTATTATAAGTTATATTAAATACATAATATATACAACACTAATTTTATATTAATGTGTGACATATATTTAAGCCAACTATTTCCAGTGCATGATATGCATGATATATTTATATATATGTATTATGTAGTATATTTAAATGCATATGCCATATGATAACAGATTGTTATATTATGTAATCATATTAGATATAATGTGTATGTATGAGTGTGTGTGTAAGGATATACACACACACACATACACATACATATATATGCATGTTGCCTGTTCATTCTGTTAACCTCTTATTATATTTCCTTAGTACAAATCAATACCCACCAGTAGAATGCATTGCCTCAACGACAGAAAGTATTGCTTATCTGCATCCCCCACCCCCATCCCACCACCAGTAACCTCAAGGAGCCTTTTTCTGCTGTTCTTCCTTCTACCCAAAGACAAATGGATAACACTCCCCCTAGTTAAAATGCTGTGCTTCTGAATATACACATCAGAGGACTGATATCCAACACTTAAGGAACGTCAGTTCTTTCTCCACATAGAGACCACACAGAAACTGATGACGCACAGAAAAAATCTCTGAATCATCCAAACAATTATTAATTTACATCCACTGTCAACCTATGCTCTAATATATTTCTGTTCTCCAAAAATCAATACGTAATTAATTCATGGTCTAGGTATGGAAATTTAATGTGGACCATAACATTCTACTCCCTGGGCACTAACTTACTGTAACATGCTATTAGAACTCTTTATCCCCCTTGTGATTTCACAGAATTAGTCTGAGCACCTCATAATTCCTATCCTGATGAAACACATTATCAAAAGCCTGTGCCACTTTGAGGTAATTGAAGTCCACACTTCCTAATCTACATTAAGATTTACTTGAGGTTTTATTTTACTCCGTTCAAGACAGATGTAGTCTCAGCATGAATCTCTCTCCTCTGCTTTGTTTCCAGCTGACCACATGAGCCATGGGGTATGCTGGACGACTGAGGTACTGGGTCCCAGAAAGAGATAATGTTACCTCTTTGTTCAACAAGAAGAAAGGAAGAATCAAAATGAGCTTTCATACTCAGACTGGGGGGCTGGGGACCCTACAGCTCTCCTGTCTGCTTTTCCCATTAGAATACATTTGTAAGCATTGTCTAGCCTTTGTGATTGTCACCGAAGAGTCCCTTTGGGGGTAAAACACCACCATTCCTCTTTGACCTGCCTCTTTCTTTTGATAACTGTAATAAGCATTGGGGGCAGAGCATCGCTCACAGTGCTGCCGAACTTTTTGTTCTGCTATGGGTGGCTGCAGATGTGAACAATTTGTCCGTGGTTTGGAAGCCTTGCATGAGCAGCCTAGGATGGAGCAGGGGACAAGAAGAGCCACCCCCAACCTGCAAATCAACACCTTCTCTAGCCAGAAGCAGAGAGAGTGGGCAAGGCTCTGCTCAAGGCAAGGCTCAACCAACTACCCTTAAATGCTTATGTTCATTTATTCTTCCAAACACCTAAAGCAAAGACTAAACAGTGGTAACTACATTAAAACAGGAGAGAGCAGGCTCGTAGAAAGTGTTTTGGGGCTATACAGACTTGAGTCCAAATCTTGATTTTGCCATTCAGCCCTCTGTGACGTTCAATAGCATGATTTGCCTTGATTTCCAATCATTTCAACCTGTAGGCTGGCAACAGAGATGATGTACGAGAAGCTCTTGACACAGTGCCTGGCGCACAGTGAGCACCGAACGAATAACAGGTCCATGTGGGAGACATTGCCTGTTACAAGACTCTAGATCTCACAAGGCGTTGATCTCAAATTTGGCATCTGACATTTGGGACCAGATAAGTCCCTGTTGCGGAGGGCTGTCCTGTGCACTGTAGGATATTTAGAGGCATCCCTGACATCCACCCTCTAAACGCCAGTAGCACCCCAGTCTCCAGGCATCGTAAAATGTATCCTGGGGAGTAAAATTGCCACAAGTGAGAACCCCTGATCTACACTGCATCATTTAATCCTAACACAAAGCCTGGGAGGTGGGTGACTTGTCAGTTCTACAAAGAAGCCACATTAACTATCCAGGATCCCAGCAGTAATAAGGGGGAGATCCAGGGCAGTGAGCCAAGAGAACGAACTCCGCCTGCATTCCCCATCTTTAAAATGTGCATTTTAAAGAAGAACAGCAGAAGTCCACTGATACCTATTCAGCATTCTATGTTCAACCTCTGGCTGCCGAAAGCAATATTTATTTGACTGCATGATTCACCTTTCTTCCATTTTTACTAACCTTTGATAAACAAATTTTCAGAGCCACCCTTCACTGTAGGTTTCAGTGCTACTTTATTAAGGTTCACTTTACCTTCCTCATCCTCTGCTCTGGAAATAACCTGGACTTTGAAATCACAGTTGGGATTCGAACTGTGGCTCCTCCACTTGCTAGCTGCGGGATCATGGGCATGTAACTTAATCTCGCCTTTATGTCCTACCGAAACAGCAAACCGGATTTTGTCAACGTCACGGTTATCTCAACACCAGCTCTTCAGTACAGCCCACTATGCAGAGCACAGCTCAAAGGTCCAAAATTGCAGTTGTGAAGTGAAACGCTGCCCTCCACCCTCTGTGTAGGCCCTTCCTAGAGGTGGTATGATTCCTTCTCCTGCATTAAATGTACTCTGCCTGTTCACTCAAAAAGATGAACCTTATCTCCCGCTCAGAAATACAAATTTTTTTAACTTTTTTTTTTTAAAGATTTTATTTATTTATTTGACAGAGAGAGAGATAGCGAGAGCAGGAACACAAGCAGGGGGAGTGGGAGAGCGAGAAGCAGGCTTCCCGCCAAGCAGGGAGCCCGATGTGGGACTCGATCCCAGGACCCTGGGATCATGACCTGAGCCGAAGGCAGACACTTAATGACTGAGCCACCCAGGCACCCCAGAAATACAAATTTATGCCCTTGCTTCCCTTGCCTTTGGTGATGTTTCTAGGAAGAAGTTGCTGCAGCTGAGGTCGAAGAAGTTGCTGCCTGTGTTCTCCCTTAGGATTTTGATTGATTCCTGTCTCACATTTAGGTCTTTCAACCATTTTGAGTCTATTTTTGTGTGTGGTGTAAGGAAATGGTCCAGTTTCATTCTTCTGCATGTGGCTGCCCAATTTTCCCAACACCGTTTGTTGAAGAGACTGTCTTTTTGCCATTGGACATTCTTTCCTGCTTTGTCGAAGATGAGTTGGCCACAGAGTTGAGGGTCCATTTCTGGGCTCTCTATTCTGTTCCATTGATCTATGTGTCTGTTTTTGTGCCAGTACCATACTGTCTTGAGGATGACAGCTTTGTAATAGAGCTTGAAGTACGGAATTGTGACTTCATCCAGATAAAAAGCTTTTGCACAGCAAAAGAAACATGCAACAAAACCAAAAGACAACTGACAGAATGAGAGAAGATATTTGCAAATGATGTATCAGATAAAGGGCTAGTATCCAAAATCTATAAAGAACTTATCAAACTCAACACCCAAAGAACAAATGATCCAATCAAGAAATGGGCAGAAGACATGAACAGACATTTTTCTAAAGAAGACATCCAAATGGCCAACAGACACATGAAAAAGTGCTCAACACCGCTCGGCATCAGGGAAATCCAAATCAAAACCTCAATGAGATACCGCCTCACACCAGTCAGAATGACTAAAATGAACAAGTCAGGAAACGACAGATGTTGGCGGGGATGCGGAGAAAGGGGAACCCTCCTACACTGTTGGTGGGAATGCAAGCTGGTGCAGCCACTCTGGAAAACAGTATGCAGGTTCCTCAAAAAGTTGAAAATAGAGCCATACGATCCAGCAATTGCACTAGTGGGTATTTACCCCAAAGATACAAATGTAGTGATCCGAACGGTACGTGCACCCCGGTGTTTATAGCTGCAATGTCCACAATGCCAAACTGTGGAAAGAGCCAAGATGTCCATCGACAGATGAATGGATAAAGAAGAGGTGGTATATATATACAATGGAATATTATGCAGCCATCAAAAGGAATGAAATCTTGCCATCTTCAACGACGTGGATGGAACTGGAGGGTGTTACGCTGAGCGAAAAAAGTCAATCAGAGAAAGACATGTATCATATGACCTCACTGATATGAGGAATTCTTAATCTCAGGAAACAAACTGAGGGTTGCTGGAGTTGGGGGGGG
>NC_058405.1:101940725-101984366 GCF_002201575.2 Neomonachus schauinslandi | reverse complement strand
GCAAACAATGAATCACGGAACACTACATCAAAAACTAATGATGTAATGTATGGTGATTAATATAACGTAATAAAAAAATTTATTTTGGCAAAAAAAAAAAAAAAAAGAAACACAAATTTAGAATGATCCAACTCAACAAATGGAATAACCCAACTGTCCCAGCTAGTCTAAAGCTAAGAAACTGTGCAGTGGGCCCAGCGGCAGTGCATGCTGACAGCCAAAGGCAGTGGGGGCCCCTTCCCTAGGAAAGGGGCCAGGGTGTTCTGCAGGGCAGATGGCCCATGAGAGGGCAGTGAATACTGCTGCCCAGTGCAGACAAATGATACCTTTTCATCTAGTTGGATTAAACATGACCATTTAGCTTTTAACCCCTTGCTGCTGTGATTCTGAACGAGGAGGTTTTAATAAGATGCTTAAAAATCTCACAGAGAAAATGTCAAATATTTCAATCACTTTCCACTCCTAGAACTTCAAAAATCATGAAACGTTCTTGAGTAAGGACATTTTTAAGAACACACAGCCCCTTGGGGCGCCTGCCTGGGTGGCTCAGTCGGTTAAGCGTCCAACTCTTGGTGTCGGCTTAGGTCATGATCTCAGGTCTTGATCTCAGGGTCTGGAGATCGAGCCCTGTGTGGGGCTCAATGCTCATCAGGGAGCCTGCTTGAGATTCTCTCTTTCCTTCTCCCTCTGCCCCTGCCCCCTGCTCATGCATGTATAAGCTCTTTCTCTCTAATAAATAAATAAATCTTAAAAAAAAAAAAAGAACACACAGCCCCTTAAATTCCAAACTGAGAAGTAACTACATGACCATTTTGAGCCTAAACTCTGCAGAGTGAAATGAAACACTATGGATCAGGGTTCCGTCTTGTGCTAGAAGTTTTACAGGGTAAAAATAAATAAATAAATAAATAAATAAATAAATAAATAAATAAATAATCCCATTGATTCACCAAAGGAAGAGACCAAGAAAACATTTTTTTATTTTTGTTAAGTATTAAATAAGATGAAAATCTTAACATATAAATAAGAATATTTGGGATTATCTTTCTCACATGACCAACACCAGTTCTCCTTTATATATCATCCCTGATTTAAAACATCCTCTTTAACATCCCTAAAGTTATTCTTAATGTCCTCTGAATAATCTTTTCCATATTATCAGTAAGACATGCATCCAATATAAGCTACACTGTTTATACCACCTTGTCACACAATTGGAAACATGTGAGAAAAAGCAATCTTAAGATACAACTTGTTAGTGCAGAAAGTGCTTTAGTCAGATAAATCCATATTTATCTTCTTGAGAGATGTAGAGAGGAGGGCATAAAGCAAAACTGTGATCCACCCTCCCTCCAGGTTAAGATTAACGGGAAAATAAAAATAAGACAAATAAGTATGAAGAATGAAAACAGCAGATTATATTCACACAGAAAAATACACTGGACTCCTAAAGGCCTGTCCTTTTAGAACAAAAGAACAATATTCACAACATGCCATATACACATATGTTCAGTTCAGAAACATGAGCTCTACTTTCTTTTTTTTTTTTTTAAAGATTTTATTTATTTATTTGAGAGAGAGAGAATGAGAGAGAGCACATGAGAGGGAGGAGGGTCAGAGGGAGAAGCAGGCTCCCAAGGAGCAGGGAGCCCGATGCGGGACTCGATCCAGGGACTCCAGGATCATGACCTGAGCCGAAGGCAGTCGCTTAACCAACTGAGCCACCCAGGCGCCCTGAGCTCTACTTTCATACGGATCTTCATTAGTCTGAGTAAAAGAATCTAGTATTCATTGATATTTAGATCACTTTAATATATAAGCACAAAGTATTCAAGTTGAAATTGTATCCACCTATATAAAATATGGATTCAGTATTAACTATAAATTGCATTACAGTACTACTTATAGTACTTAAATATATAAACAATTCAATTCTGCATTAACTGACTGCTATGTAGAAAACAGAGATATCAGAATTATATCAGAAATATCAAAAATTGATATCTAAGATGCCATTTCTGCTCTCAGATTGCTTAGAATCTCCTAGGAAAAGAAGACCTAGCTAAACTCTTGTCAACATAAGGAATAATTAGTAGTTAACTCCAACCAATGTACAAAGGCTTTAGAAACACTAGGTTAGAAAATTTTTTCACACTGAAAACTGGATGTTTCATGGACAGCCAAGTATTATAACAACACTTTTTTTTTTTCCTCAGAGAAGGAGGAGAAAATGGGAATGATGTGAGAAATTTTTGAGGATTTCACACCAAATGGTCTTGATTTTGTCAATCAAATGGGAGGGAAGCAATAAACTTTGTTACAAAACAAATAAGTCATAGAGATGAAAAATACAGCATAGAGAATGTAGTCAGTAAGATTATAATAATTTTGTATGGTGACATATGGTAATTACACTTAATGTGGTGAGCATTTTGTAATGTATAAAATTGTTGAATCACTATGCTGTACATCTAAAACTAATACAATATGTCAACTATACTTCAATTAAAAAAAAAAGAGGCAAGGTGGAGTCTGGGTATGAGAAGCGACCTGACATTTATTGATCGTATGCTCTCCGGCAGCCACTGTGCTGACTGCTGGAAGCACTCAGAGACCATAGTGTGTGCCATCTTCCTTGCTCTTGTGAACAAAGAGAAACATTGGCGCATGCTGACTATCATTAGAAGCAGTCACTTTTAGTTAGCAGAATCTAACCTAAGGGTTCAACACAACATTCTATAGCTACTGATGCCAAAATACGTGATGATCCCATAAGAGTTGTTGATGGAGCTGGTATTTCAATTAAATATGGTTTAATGCAAAGGAAAAAAAAAATCCTAAAAAAATGGGAGGGAAACAGAGAGAGAAAGTTCCAACCCAGCCACTTTGAGCCAGTGAGACAGACAAAGAATCCAGTAGGGATGAGTAATTGTCCCTCTAAATCTGCTGTCTGGTATTACACTATGCAAATATTTAAAGCTTACCTTGCATCTGCGATAGAGATGCCCTTTGAATGATATTCCCCTACTTCGCTAAGTCCCTCTGGGAAAGGAATGCACACACCGTTCTGATTAAATACTTGCATAATGATGTTCTACAGACACACACAGTGGTTAGAGGCATTTCAAAATAGCCCCACTTAAGCACAAGTCCATTGTGCCAGGTGTGTCTTTTTGAAAATCGTATTGAGAAAGTGGTAACTGTTCCTGCAAGTATACTGAAAGTGAATAATCACTCTTTGGAAATATTGGTAGTGATAATATATCTTCATCTTTCACAGTTACTCATAAGTTTGATAGTGTAACTGAGAGGGAAAAATAAGTATTGCTCTGAAAATAATTGTGAATATTACATTTGCCACATTGGAGACATAAAAAAAAAAAAAAAAGATGTAACAGGAGGACTGTGTGTGCTGACATTTCATTAAAAGCTCTGTGGACACTTGTTTATGGCTATTAAGCAGGAACACCAGGAAATGAAGATTACCTTTCAAAAAAGAAAATCATAGGTAATTCTACTGAACATTTTGAATTGAATAGTATTCCATGTGAATTTGTGAAAATAACTAAAAGTTATGGCATTTGTAATAATGTCTTAAAAATACTTATAATTCCATATGAAAAGCTCTGAATCATTTCATCTTTTTTTTTAAGCACCTAGTGATTTGTTTTAAGCGTTTGCACATTTTGAATATGTGGAAGCACATTTTATGTACTCCGGAGTACTGCTGATATAGTGGGTAGTAGATCATCAAACTACCACGGCAGCAATTCTAAGGTCAAAGCTATTGCTTTGGGGTTTGATACATTTTATACATGATTTATGGATTAATTTTACGGAAAATATGTAAGCTATATGCCCCAAAAAGCATTTTATGGCATTATAACAATAAAACATTATAGTATGGGATGCCCTTCATCTAGTCCTATCAAAGCCCTTTCCTGACATTAGTTAATCCTTGTAATACCTCCTCCGAGGCAAGGATGTGTTACTTGCACTACCGTTTTTTAGAACACAGAACACACTGGGGATTTTCAAAAGTCTATCTGGAGTTAGAAATACTACAAATCATTGATGCATTTATTCATTCAGTCAGTCTATGCTGAACCCTAGAAAACGTGCTGGGGCCTGGGGATAGAACAGTCTGGAAAAACAAGAGCACCATTCCATGGCCTCTTTCTTGGGCCTTCTTGTGAAATGTGTGAAATACTGTAATTCATGGGGAGTAACACAAAGCAAAAAAGGAACACTTCTCTTACCTAAAAGCTCACACTAATAATCTGGGAACATACCTCTCTACAATATTTTTTAGCAGCAAAAAGCTCAGCTTCCAAGTAGCAAACATGTGTCACTGAGAGGTGAGCTCCTCATGCCATGGAACATTCTGAGAATTACTTTACACACTTCCCTGACAGAGATTGGTTAACTGGTTTCCAAGCCAGTGAGTCAAAGCAAAATGAGAAAAGAGAGGCGTACACTTAAATGGTGGTAAGAAGCAGGTACTTCAACAACAAATATAACACAGATAGCTTCCTGATAAAAAAGAGACACACCACACCTCCACAAAAGGCAAACTGTAGGGCTCAAACTTCCCCCCAGTACTGATTACTGTCGGGGCTGAGAGTCCTGGAACCCATTCTATCTTGAGGACAGCACTGATAATGCCACACTTTCAATGCTCCCTCTATGCAAACTCTTCGCAATATGACTTTGCAGCAATTCCATCAAGATGTGGAGTCCACTTCCTCATCCCCTGACGTTGGGCTAACCTCATGACTTACTGTGTTCAAAACAATGTGCTGGGAGAGGTCTCAGGAAGGCTTGTGTACTCCCACTTCCTGTGGACTCCTACTGCTGCCACGTGAACTAAGGCTGGGCTAGCCTGCGGGAGGAAGTGACACCACACGCAACAGAAATGAATCACACCAGCTACAACCATCTCACATCCTCCAGCTTCCAGGAGACTCTGTAACTGCCTAGGGATATAAGGGCAAGTCCAGCCCAGAGCAGCAGAACCGCCTAGCTCACCTGTAGACACATATACAATAATAAAATTATCTAGTATTCTGGATAAGCCTAATCTAAGACTTGAGATCACTACCATGAAAAGTTCCAAAGGAATCACCCCAACACCCGCATGTATATAAAGATATGCTTTCCTAAGCCCTTCAGCAATCTTCTAGATCTCCTTGCTCTGACAATCCTGCATGTTCCTCTACTTACTATGGTCTGTATACAATATGGACATTTTTGTGTTGGGGTTTACACCACCAATCTTTCTCTACATCTGTATACTTATGTACTCATGCATGTGCACACTTTAGGAATTACAACATGGTGATACTTCTCCTCTCTTGTAAAGATTAGCAGTGCACATTAGCGTATTAAGGCCTCTGAGAAATCCCACAACAAACTGTCCCAAGACTGACCAACATTTTGAAAGACCTTTTGGTTCACATAACAGAAGTATACTCAATAGGGCACTGACTCTAGGAAGAGCATTCTAGAGAGACTGTAAATTTCAGAAGTCATAGTAGCCAAAGAAAATCAATTCTTCCTCGATTTGACTTTTTGCAATATCCTTAAGAGATACGGATTTTGCCTTATGGTGAAAAATATGTTTGCATATCTTAAAAATAGAGTATTAGTTGCCAGTGCTTTTTAAAAATGCAGGTAATGGAAATAATCTAAATGTACAACAATGAGGAAAGAGATTTATCCACAAGATGGAATATCTTTTAGCCATTAAAACAACACTAATAAAAAAACCTGGAAAATACTTATAATATTATTCTAAGTGACAAAACAAAATATTTTATATCATGCTATTTCAGTTATTTACACAGGGATGAAATAAACTGAAATGTTAACAATGGTTTTCTTTGGTTGATGGGATATGGAAAATATATACATATCAGTATATTTTATATAATTTCTAATATAACTTAATATAAAACAAACAAAAAGTCAATTCTAGGCCCTTGGAAATTGCCAAAGCATCGTTTACCTGACTAGCTTCAACCTATTTTTCAGATCTGAGCTTAAATGTGATTTCTTCTGGGAGACTATTCAAAACCCCATAACTGTAGTAGATGCCCTTCTTGAGAATGTCCACATCATGCTCTGCTCTTTACTTTCTTTTTTTTTTTTTTAAAGATTTTATTTATTTATTTGACAGAGTGAGACATGGCGAGAGAGGGAACACAAGCAGGGGGAGTGGGAGAGGGAGAAGCAGGCTTCCCGCCGAGAAGGAAGCCCGATGTGGGGCCCGATCCCAGGACCCTGAGATCATAACCTGAGCCAAAGGCAGATGCTTAATGACTGAGCCACCCAGGCGCCCCTGCTCTTTACACTCACGGCACTTAAAACTTGGCATTCCATTTTCTCATTTACTTGTTTATACACCTCCCAGACTATAATCTCTCTCTGCCTAGCTTATCACTATAATCCCAGTGCCTAGCACAGTGACTGGAACATGGTACCTGTTAAATAAACATTACTGAACAATTGAAAGTTTGAATGCTTTCTCATTTCCTAAATGTATTGCATAAAATATGGCACAGATAATGTAATATCTGCATTCTAGAACAATGAAATTTCCCCCATAAATAATATCTTTCATTAAGGCAGCTGATTTTTTTGATAACTTGTATTTAAACTTCCCACGAAACTTTACCTACAAGCCCTTTCCTCCCTACCCAGTTTAAAGAATAAAAGAGATCCCTGTCATTTGTTACATAATTTTATCAGCAGAACTATCTAAGCACTACAAGGTTACATATGCTCCTACTCTAGGCTCCCAATTTGCCTTAGGTTGGAATACACTCCTCTAAGTCTATGAATCAAAACCAGTAAACTGTTTTAACATCAAACTCTTATTTAGGTCCAGAACAACCACCTTAATAATGGAAACAGTTTGAATTCCAGAAGTGAAATTCTATTCAATTATCCTCAAAATTTCATGATATGGTGCATTTGGGGAAATTTATACATATATAATAACAGAAATAATAACATGATTAGCTTTCATTTACTGTGTGCTGGGCACAATGCTAAGCAATATACATACATTATGTCATCTGACCCTCACTTTATGAGGCAGATAATATAATTTTACTCTTTAATGATGGGCAAAATTGAAGCAACTATCTTGAGTTTACAATAAGTACCAGAGTCAGGATTATGAACCACAGAGTTCAATTTATTAATCATATTGTCATTCCTTCTACAAATATTTATTGAGTGCTTATTCTAATAAAGACATTGCTCTGTGTCCTGGGAATATACCAAAGGACAAACAGAAAGTCCCTGGGCTCCTAGAGCCTAACTTTTAATCAAGGTAGATAGAAACTTAAACATATGTGTGCATGCATGCTGTGGCAAGAATGGCTGAATGTCCACCAAAACATATATTTCCTCTGTTGTGGAATATATTTGTCACTGAGAAGCAGTTGTTCAGCCAGGTTTAAATTTCTCAGCTCCCTTGCATAAAAATGTGGTCATGTGACTACTTCTTGCCAAGAGAATGCGAGTTAAAGAGATCTGCATTCTGCCTGGGCAAAGGCTTCAAGAAATCTGGTGCGGGGTGCAATCCCCACTTCTTTGTTATCTAAAGTCCTAAGAGACAGAGGAGCTTCCACATGGACGCTGCCTGAGTCTCCAAATTACTACTTTGAGGAAAGATACCTGTCAACCAGGAAGACATGCCTTGGACTATTCTGTGAGTGATAAACAGCCATCTCTGGGCTAAGGCATTAAACTGGGCTCTATTTTTTTTTTTTTTAAAGATTTTATTTATCTATTTGACAGAGAGAGACACAGCGAGAGAGGGAACACAAACAGGGGGAGTGGGAGAGGGAGAAGCAGGCCTCCCGCGGAGCAGGGAGCCCGATGCGGGGCTCGATCCCATGACTCCGGGATCACGACCTGGGCCGAAGGCAGCCGCCCAACGACTGAGCCACCCAGGCGCCCTCTATTTTTTTTTAAGATTTATTTATTTGAGAGAGAGAGAGAGAGAGAACCGGAAGGAGGGGCAGAGGAAGAGGGAGAGAGAAATCCAAGCAGACTCCACACTGAGTGCGGAGCCTGATGCAGGGCTCAACCCCACGACACCGAGACCACGACCTGAGCTGAAATCAAGAGTTGAACCCCACTAACTGAGCTACCCAGATGCCCCTGGGCTCTATTTCTTATAGCAGCTAGCACTACCTTAAACAATACAGAATATGGTAACTTGATTGAGTGCTGCCATGGAAATAACCTGAATATGTGACATTAAATTAATGGCCAAGCAGTGAGTGACATGGAACAGATATCACATGCTAGAAATATGAAGACCTACAGTTACAAAATATTTGAGAACACTGTTATCTACAATAACTGAGAAGACAGACCAAGCACTTACTTAGCCTATAGCTCCAGGAAGTTTGACTTCTGAGTAGTAGTTGTTGTCAGGCTATACTTGCTGCTTTTTCCAGTGCATTATAAGAAACTAATAAGCTCAGGGTGAAGTTGACTGCTTAGTAAACAGAAACTAAGGAACTTGCTGGGATAGAGAGACAAATGATAAATGGCCATAAATATCCTGAGATAGGAAAGAAAAATTAGGACCAATGCTTATTAAAAAATTATAATTTAAACAAATATACTCAGCTGGAAACAAAAATAAGATTGTGGGTGTGGCTTCCCAACTCATACATATTGTTTCAGGTGGCCACCATAGGATGACAGGCATGGGTCTGAGGAATCAAAGAACCAGAGCAGTCTCAAAAAAGATATAGTGGAAACTGTGCTGGTGGGGGTTAGGGTATAGACACACAACATGGACTGAAAGCAAATAGAGCAAAAAGCTAATAAGTTTTTTGTTTTTTGGGTTTTTTTTTAAGATTTTATTTATTTGACAGAGAGAGACACAGCGAGAAAGGGAACACAAGCAGGGGGAGTGGGAGAGGGAGAAGCAGGCTTCCTGCTGAGCAGGGAGCCTGATGTGGGACTCGATCCCAGGACCCTGGGATCATGACCTGAGCCGAAGGCAGACGCTTAACGACTGAGCCACCCAGGCGCCCCAAAAAGCTAATAAGTTTTGAGGAAATTTTATTGCCGAAGAAACCATGAGCCTGGACTTTAAAAAGCCTTGGACTCTCAAACCCTTAAAGCAATCCTTGGTCTCCCAAAGTTTCATGAGCAGTAAGCAAGTTGCAAAAATTGCATAGTTTCTAAAAAAGGTATTTTCCCAGAGCTCACTTCAGATGCACCCATGGAGAAAACTGAACAAGGAAGAGCTTCTTAGAAGGCAAGCAAAGAACCACAGAAAACAATGGAGGAGGAAGTTCCTCCCAAATGCAATCTAGGTTCTAATCAAGAGAATTCCTCCACTGGAAAAGCAGAGTCTTTATAATCCCTCTCCTAAGGATTCCGTTATTGCTCTGGACTGCTGACTGCCATGTGATTGTCCATCTTCCCTATTCTGAATGGGAATTGTGTTATACATATGCTGTCCCTGTTCTACCACTTTATTTAAAGGTAAGAGAGTGATATTTTTCATCGCCTCCACCTCCTTGCAAGGAGGTGAGAGAATGTGACTAGTTACGACCAAAAGATTTTGAATAGGGTATATGTGCCCATTCTGGACAAAGATTTTAAGAAGTGAGCATGCTTCCTACACACTCATTTTCCCCTTCTGCTGCCTTCAGACTCTAGAGAATAATATCTAGATGAAAGACATCTGGGACTATGAAACCTCACATGGAGGACAGTTGTCTGCCAAACAGGAACATTTATCTTGAGCTATTGCACAAGCAATAAATACACTTCCATAGTGCTCGCACTATCACGCTATGTGGTGATCTATTTGTTACCCCCTCTTAGTCCTACCCTAAGTAATCCGCATCCACAATACAGTTCTAAATAGGTAAAGTTTTAGGAAGAAAATAAAACAGGGTGATGGATAGAGCTACATCCCAATTAGTTGGGATGACTGAGATAGGAAGATCAGAGAAGGTCTCTCTGAAAAGATTACATTTTAGTTGAGAAAGGAGGAGTATGGTAGGTTTCGGGACAAGCAACTGGGGCAAAAATTATATCACATGTAAAACTTTTAATCTACAAACCAATTTTATGCTTCTAAGAAAGAGCAAAAAGGTCAGGGTGGATGACGTATAGATAGAAAAGGGAGAGAGGATGGACTTGGTGAGTGCTGAGTCTTACTGGCTTAGTGAGAAGATCGGACAAATCTGAAGTCTAATGGGAAACTCTTGGAAGGTTTTAGGCAGAATGATATAAATGATCTAGTTTATCCTCCAGCTACATGGAGAATGACTTTAGGTAGGCAAGACTGAAGAATGAGGCTGCCACAGGACTCCAGGCATGGGATAATGGTGGCGTGCCTGGAAGAGAAGGATGTTGATGGTGAAATGTGGTCAGGTCAGGCTACATCTTGGAGCTAGGCTAAAAGGGCTTGTGAATGGATTGGACATTCTGGATGAAGAAAAAATGAGAAACCAATGATACTTCTATGTTTGTCCCCAAAAGCCAAGTGGATGGTGGTGTTCTTTGCTGAGATGTGAAAACTGAGGAAATATTAAGTTGACTATATGTGGGAAAAGGAAGAATTGTGTGGATGTATGTGTGTGCACTTTCAGCAGAACACCTGACACAGGTTATGAATTAACTGTGAATTTTTAATATAGGTATACTAATCTATGTTTGTTATCAGGTTGCCCCAATTATAACGGGAAAGGGGTGCTAAACTTTAGAGGTTTTAGAGGGACTCAATAAATATATCACATCTCCCTTCTTCTGAAGCCTAAATTTGAACTTGACTGAGAAACAAATCCAGAAACCAATTATGTAAAGATCTAAATATCACTTTCATAAATGATGATGCTGATTAGAGAATATAACTTTAGACTCCAGGCTAAGCAGCCATACTGAGAGTAAACCCCACTTCCTTTCCTGTCACAGGCAACTCTGAAAAAAAGCATGTCTACATTGCAGTGAGGTTCCTAAACACATAATGGAGAACATACGCCAATATGTACTTTCTGAGAAAGAAGGCCAGAAATGCCTGAGCCACACATGTGTAGGTAACCCACCACTAAACTCACCACCAGCCAGTTAAGTGTGTCCCATTCTTCTGAGGGAAGAGTGAGGGAACAGACCATGAGTCCACTAATAGTACCTACTCAGGAATATAAAGGAAAGGAAAAGAAGTTTCTACCTTAAAACAAATACAAATAAGTGAATTTTATAGATGTCTGGAAAACATCTATATAGGATATAACAAGGACAAAAGGAGGGAATTTTCAGTGAATGGATATCTTTTGAAAGAGGGGCAGACATGTAAGAAATGGCCTTTTCCTTGATACTTTCAAACGCAGCTCTTGAAACGAAGGGACAGATTGAAACAAAATTGAGATTTTACTTTATTTCAGATAGTAAAAGAATAAGAAGAAAAAAAAACTAGAAGAGAGAAAAAAAATGTCTTGCCCATTAGTTGGATTTGAGGTGAAATTCTGTTTTCCTATGTTCCAATCTCATATGATATGGGTGGCTCCAACCCAGGGGAAGAAACTGTCACACTTCGTCCAGCTACAAGCTGCCAGCTCCCATTCCATCACTGCCACCACTTCTCGCAAGTTCCTGATGATTTCCTGACAGAACTGATAACTCCATCTGAGGACTCTGGTCCTTGGGCCTTTCACCTGTATTCTTTCTTGACTAACCATTCTTCCCTGAGGGATTAAATAGTAAAACTACTAAAAAGAGTCGACACAAAGGAAAGAAATAGGCTGCACAAAATGCTCTTCTTGGCCACCAGGCTAGCTCAAATCTCCTTACTTTCCTTTCATTTTACGTTTAATCCGTGGACTAAGAAGGCTTGCTCACAGATCCTTTCTGCCCATGTGCTTCCAGGGTTCTGCTTGGCATTGCAGGGAACTACATTTCCCAGATTTCCTTCCTGACAGAGGTACACCCACCTCAAGGCACTGATAGAAGACGGGAGCGGCGGAAGGCAGGGGGAGCCCCAGCAGCTATGAGACTTCTCGTAGTGTCTAGTCCCACTGACAATCACTGCGCATGCAATCCTAGCTCATGACTGGCAGTCCCCAACATGGCACTAGCCCCTGCCACATAAACGCTAGGAACACTCCTCCCCTCCATTGTCTCTCCAAATCCCGGAGTGATAACAGCTTCCAGGGATTTCTAAACTCTAGAATAGTTCGCCACCCTCTGTTTAGCTTTTCAGCTCTAGCATCCAATTCCCTGTTAAATGCCTTCTGTGAAAATATCTAGGATGGTTTCTTGCATATAGACTGGAACGTAGCTGATACAGGCAATGTGTGTATGGGTTTTGTTGTAAGTTTGTTTATATTCATTATGCCAGGAAGAGGCAAACTATGGCCTTCGGGCCCACTGCTTGTTTCTGTAAGTAAGGTTTTATCGGAACACAGCCATGCTCATTCAAGTATTATCTATAGTTGGTTTTGTGCTACAACAGCAGAGTTGAGTACCTGTGACAGAAACTTTACGGCACTCAAAATCTAAAATATTTACTACCTGGCCTTTCACAGAATATGTTTGCTGACTCTTGCACTAAATAAAAGAAGACCTTCCATCTAGAGGCCCAGGTGGGCTCTGTGATCATTACAGTCTAGGCCAGCATTATCCAATAGAAATATAGTGTGAACTGCCATGTAATTTTAAATTTTCCAGTAGCCATGTTAAAAAAGTAAAAAAGAAACAGCTGAAATCAATTTCAACGATACAATTTTATTTAAGCCAATGTATCCTATAGGACTTTCAACATGTTGCCAATATAAAAAACTGTTGAGACATTTCAGTTTTAGTACTATGCCTTCAAAATATACTGTGTATTTTACATTTATAGTACCGCATTTGGGATACTATATTTTCATTGCAAAAACTTGATTTCTATGTAGCTTTCCAAAATTTATAGTTGAAAAATGTAGACGTACAGTATATAACCTCTGATAATTAATAAAACAAAAGTAGTGCCAACACTAAATGCTGGCCAAGATGCAGATAAACTGGCTCATTCATGCATTGCTACTGGGGATGTAAAACGATACAGCCACTCTGAAAGCAATTGGGCGGTTTCTTATATAAAACTAAAATGCGACTCGCAGATGATCCAGCAGTTGCACTCTTGGGTACATATCACAGTTAAATCAAAACTTATGTTCACATATAAACCTGTACACAAATGTTTTATTGTAGCTTTATTCATAATAGCCCAAAACTGGAAAAAATACAAAAGTCCTTCAACAGGTAAATGGTTAAACAATCTGTGGGATATCCATACACTAGAACATTACTCAGCAATAAAAAGGAGCAAACTATTGAAACATGGAACAATGTGGGTAAATCTCAAAATTAAGTGAAAAAACCCAGACTCAAAAAACAGCTTACCCAACAATTCTACTTACATAGTATTCTTGGAATGACAAAATTAGAGAAATGGAGAATAGATTAGAGGTTGCGAGGGTCTGGATGGGAGATGTAGGGAGGAATGTAGGTGTGACTATAAAAAAATAAAAGGGCTCATGAGGGATTCTTGTGGTGATGGAAATGCTTCGAGTCTAACTATATAATGTCAATACAGCACAAGATTACAAATGGTTGTAATCTTGTGCTATAGTTTGCAAGATGTTATCATTGGAGAAACTGATTCAAGGATACATGGGATCTCTCTGCATTATTTCTTACAACTGCATGTAAATCTACAAAGTAAAAAGTTTAATTTTCATAAAAATAGATTCACACAACCAAGTTTCTCTAACAACTAAAAGTTTTCCAACAACTGAATCAAATCATCAGTTTAAACATTTCAAAAATTGATTAAATTGTTAAAAATTAGAAATTCAATCCTTAGTCACCCTTGCCACATTTCAAGAGCTCAACAGCCACATGTAGGGAGTGGCCAAAGCATTATGCAGAGAGACTCTAGATCCTCTTTTTTGGCTACAACAGCTAAAATATAGCCAAATTTGAGCCATTCAACAGGAAAATGGCCACACCAAACTACTCCCGGAAAGCACATTTCCTACAAAGAAACACACATTTCTACTTTAAAAACTCTGCAATTCCAAAAGAGGTAATGAAACCTCCACAGTATTAAAAACTAACCAGTTGTGACAAACTGCTTGTAGAGATGCACTGTTCTTTAGACAGCCAGCTCAGAGGATGTTGCCTCCTAGATAAGATGTACCTTTCCTCCTTCTACTCCCTTACTTTAAAAGGAGGAATACAATAAATAAAAGTGAATTATTTTAGATTACAGCTTTTCCCACCATCCCTTATTTCTGCATGAACAATGGATTTAGCATGATGAGTGGTGATGGGCACGGCACAAATTCACAAAGGGGAAGCTGATGCTGTGTTCCAAAGGTCCCTCTCTTTGACAAGATGACAAATGAAACCAGGAGATGAAATGAAATTGCAGCTCCTGCACACTCTGGCCGTCAGCCATGCAGAAGGGCTATGGGAGACAGGTGGGGGTGGTCTCTGGGAAGGGAGCAACTGAAGAGAGGTGGGCAGGGTTCAGGGCTTCTGCGTCCTTGCTGACCACGGTGATTGGCTGCTCACTGAAACAATGACAGGGGGTGGGGGTGCTATAGCTTCACGTGCTGTGCTCTTCATGTGTGTCGTGTGTGTTCTCGCTGGTGGGGACTTCGGTGGGGTATGCTCCTTTTAAATAGACAGCCATTGGATCGTGTTGTGAGAAAATGAGCAGACAATTTTCTAAAGGGACTGCAGCAGTTTAGCAGTTCTGGAAAGGAGTCAACAGCCCCTGGGTCTAGCACGCAAGGCCCTCCATCACCTGGACCTTTCTGCCTGCCCACGTTTCATGCCTCCACTCGCACTCACATTGGCTCCCTCAGAACACCGCCCAGATTGCCCCTGCACCTTTGCTTCAGCTACTACCTCTGCCTACCTGTTCCATCTCCTTTTATTCATCCTCTAAAGTCCAGGTAAAAGCACACCTCCTGGAACTCCACCCCAGCTCTAAGTGAGCTTGCCTTCTGCAGGACTTCCATAGCAAATACCAACAACAGCTACCACAGGATTGTACTCATATATGGAATCTAAAAGACAAATAAACAAACAAAGAGAAACAAGCCCACAAATACAGAGAACAAACCGCTGGTTGCCAGAGGGGAGGTGGGTGGGGAGATGGGCCAAATAGGTGAAGTCGAGTGGGAGGCCCGGGCCTCCAGTTATGGAATGAGTAAGTCATGGAGATGAAGGGTACAGCAGAGGGAATGTAGTCAAAGGTGACAGATGGGAGCTACCCTTCTGAGCACAGAATAATATATAGACTTGTCAAATCGCTATGTTGTACACCTGAAACTAAGGTAACATCAGGTGTCAACTACACTCAAATTTAAAATCTTTTAAAAATAATCTTAAAAAATAGTAACAGCTGCCATTCATTGGGCAACTCCAGGTTCCCAGTTGTGAGGCTGCAATTTTCATGCTCCCTAACTTAATCCACACAAACCTATTGGGAATGAATCATTATCCCCATTTTGCAGACAAGAAAACTGAGCATCAGGCCTATTAAGTAGCTAGCCCAAGGTCACACAACAGGTAACTATCAAAACCAGTATTCAAATGAAATCTTTTTTTCTGTCTTCAAAACCTGTGCTTTTACCCTGTACTATTCTATTAACTCAGGACACAGGCATTTAAGCAAACGACATTTATGGAGCATCTGATGGATGCCTGGCACTGAGCTGGGCACTAAGGACACAGTAAATAATCAATTAAAGTCACTCACAATATAATTACTTAAGTGCACTTTGTAAAAATATATACAAAGAGTTAGAAGGTTTCACAGACATATGATATTTATGGTGGATTTTCAAGATGTATGAAAGCTTAACAGGTGGAAAGGACCTGGTCAAAAGCCTGGAAAGGGAAGGGAGGATGCAGGATGATATATTCTAGGTGGAGAAAATGCAGGTTCAAAGGTAAAGAATTCTAAAAGTCCGGAGACTTTTAGAACATAGTTCAGCAGCATGCTAGAAATATGATCAAGGACAGGTTGTAAGGAATTGCACTGTCACGCATAGGAGTCGGAAGTTATTCTGTGGGTAAATAGAGCCACAAAAGGATTCTTAAGCAGAGGACAATCAGATCACATGGATATCTCATTTCTTCATCAAGTATATAGTGAGTACCAAGTGTTGTGCTGAAATTGGATACATAAATAAGAGTTTCCAGTTGAATGGTGAAGCGAAGCAGATCAGAGCACCAACTACAGAAAAATAGGGTAACTCCTAGACAGAGATGTGTCTGTCACAGGGTGATATGAACACAGAGCATGGGGCACTGCTTAGAATGGCAGGGGCCGGTTCCCTGGAGGAGATGCCACATTGGGGGTGGCTGGAGGATGGGTTGGAAGGTATTATACAGGGAATACATGACTGGCGGAGCAAGATGGCAGAGGAGTAGGAGACCTGGATTTCGTCTGGTCTCAGGAACTCAGCTGGATAGGGATCAAACCATTCTGAACACCTACGAACTCAACAGGAGATCGACGAAAAGAATAGCAACAACTCTCTGAATAGAAAAGCAACCACTTACTGGAAGGTAGGACGTGCGGAGAAGTGAATGCGAGGTGATATTCGGAAGGATAGATGGCAGGGGAGGGGGCCTCCGTCGGCCGCTTCTGGTAAGTGATAGAGCAGTGGAGCACAAAATCAGAACTTTTAGAGGTCGGCTCCGCTGAGGGACGTCACTCCAGTGGCTAAGCAGGGGGTGGAAACCTCACTGGGACAGTGTGGTCTCAGGACCCTCGGGCTCACAGAAAGACCGGGGGTGCCTGAGTGCGGCAGAGCTCCCAGGTATCAGAGCGGGGAAGCCGGATGCAGATACAGAGCTGAGGAGTGGGCTCTCAGCTCGGGGTTGCCATAAACTGTGATGCGCGGCATAGTCGGGCCACTGCTCCTCCAGCAGGGACCCAACAAGCGGCAGATCCGGGGAGACTCTCCTTCCTCCCCGGGGGAGGAGCAGCACAGGAGCGCACCACAGGGATCTGCTGGGTTTAGAGACTCCACACGGGGTCGGGTGCCAGAGATAGAAATGCACGGTCACAGGCCAGGTGAGCACAGAGTGTGGCCGGAGACCGGGGAGACGGGAGTGACTGGCGGCTTTTCTCTGGGGGCTCACTGAGGAGCGGGGCCCGGAGTTCTTGGCTCCTCTGGGGTGGAGATTGCGAGGCCGCCATTTTCACTCTTGTCCTCTAAAGCTGTACCGAAAGCTTGCAGGGAACAAAAGCTCCCGAGAGCAAATCCAAGCAGATTACTTAGCCCGGACCAGTCAAGGGCAGGGCAATTCTGCCTCCCACAAAAACATTTGGGAACCACTGGCAACAGGCCCCTACCCCAGAAGATCAGCAAGAACAGCCAGCCAAGACCAAGTTTACCAATCAATGACAATGGCAGAACTCCAGTGCTAGGGGAATACTGCACATAGAATTCATGGCCTTTTTACCATGATTCCTTAGTCTTTCAAAGTTAATTTTTTTTTAACTTTTTTTTTTTGAATTTTTCTGTTTCCCTTTTTCAACCAATATCAATCCCTTTTTTAAAAAACATTTTTATTTTTCATTTTTAGAGTCATATTCTACCCCTTCATAGTAGTTATCCTTATTTTTGGCATATATATATATAAGTTGTTCTCTCTTTAAAATTTTGAGATACAGTTTCTTCTAACAGATCAAAATATACCCTAAAACTCTAATGTATGGCTTTGTTCTAGTCTCCTGCCTGATCAATTCTCTCCCCTTTTTTTTTCTTTTTCCTTTTTTTTTTAATCCTCTTCTTTCTTTTTCAAACAACTTCTTATCAATTCCTTTTATAAAATTTTTTATAATTTTCATCTTCACAGTCATATTCCATCCCTTCATCGTACCAACCCTTATTTTTGTACATACATAAGTTTTTCTTTCTTTAAAATTTTGGGAGGCACTTTCTTCTAACAGACCAAAATACACCCAAAATCTAGTATGTGGCCTGATCTATGCACCAGCCTGATCATATTTGATCATATTCTGTTTTCTTTGTTTTGTTCTGTTTTTGTTTGTTTTTACCTTTTTCTTTTTTTTTTTTCTTTTTCTTTTTTCTTTCTTTCCCTTTCTTTTACCCTGACATTAGGTCTTTTATAATTTGTTTAGAGTATATTTTCTGGGGACATTGTTACCCTGTTAGCATTTTGTTCTCTCATTCAACTATTCTCCTCTGGACAAAACGACAAGATGGAAAAAATCACCTCAACAAAAAGAACAAGAGTTAGTACAAACTGTCAGAGACCTACTCAATACAGACATTACTACGATGTCGGACCTAGAGTTCAGAATGATGATGATTTTCAAGATACTAGCTGGGCTTGAAAAAAGCATGGAAGATATTAGAGAAACCCTTTCTGGAGAAATAAAAGAACTAAAATCTAACCAAGTCGAAATCAAAAAGGCTATTAATGAGGTGCAATCAAAAATGGGGGCACTAACTGCTAGGATAAATGAGACAGAAGAGAGAATCAGTGATATAGAAGGCCAAATGATGGAAAATAAAGAAGCTGAGAAAAAGAGAGATAAACAACTACTGGATCACGAGGGGAGAATTCAAGAGATAAGAGATACCATAAGATGAAACAACATTAGAATAATTGGGATCCCAGAAGAAGAAGAAAGAGAGAGAGGGGTAGAAGGTATACTGGAGCAAATTATAGCAGAGAACTTCACTAATTTCAGGAAGGAAACAGGCATCAAAATCCAGGAGGCGCAGAGAACCCCTCTCAAAATCAATAAAAATAGGTCAACACCCTGACATCTAATAGTAAAACTTATGAGTCTCAGAGACAAAGACAAAATCCTGAAAGCAGCTCAGGAGAAGAGATCTGTAACCTACAATGGTAGAAACATTAGATTGGCAACAAACCTAACCACAGAGACCTGGCAGGCCAAAATGGACTGGCAGGATATATTCAGAGCACTAAATGAGAAAAATATGCAGCCAAGAATACTATATCCACCTAGGCTGTCCTTGAAAATAAAAGGAGATACAAAGAGCTTCCAGGACAAACAAAAACTAAAGGAATTTGCAAACACGAAACCAGCCCTACAAGAAATATTGAAAGGGGTCCTCTAAGCAAACAGAGAGCCTAAAAGCAACATAGACCAGAAAGGAACACAGACAATATACAGTAACAGTCATCTTACGGGCAATACAATGGCACTAAATTCATATCTTTCAATAGTTACCCTGAAAGTAAATGGGCTAAATGCCCCAATCAAAAGACACAGGCTATCAGATTGGATTAAAAAACAAGACCCATCGATATGCTGTCTGCAAGAGACTCATTTTAGACCCAAAGACACCCCCACATTGAAAGTGAGGGGGTGGAAAACCATTTACCATGCTAATGGACACCAAAAGGAAGCTGGGGTGGCAATAATTATATCAGACAAATTAGATTTTAAACCAAAGACTATAATAAGAGATGAGGAAGGACACTATATCCTACTTAAAGGGTCTATCCAACAAGAAGATCTAACAATTGTAAAAATCTATGCCCCTAACATGGGAGCAGCCAATTATATAAGGCATTAATAACAAAAGAAAGAAACACATTGACAACAATACAATAAAACAGCAAATAAAGCCTAAACCCAGCAGGAGAAGAGAAATAATAAAGATCAGAGCAGAAATCAATGAAATAGAAACCAAAAGAACAGTAGAACAGATGAATGAAACTAGGAGCTGGTTCTTGGAAACAATTAACAAGATTGATAAACCCCTGGCCAGACTTATCAAAAAGAAAGGGGAAAGGACCCAAATAAATAAAATCATGAATGAAAGAGGAGAGATCACAACTAACACCAAAGATATACAAACAATTACAAGAACATATGAGCGGGGCGCCTAGGTGGCTCAGTTGGTTAAGCGACTGCTTTTGGCTCAGGTCATGATCCTGGAGTCCCGGGATCGAGTCCCACATCAGGCTCCCTGCTCAGCGGGGAGTCTGCTTCTCCCTCTGACCCTCCCCCCTCTCATGCTCTCTCTATCTCATTCTCTCTCTCAAATAAATAAATAAAATCTAAAAAAAAAAAAGAACATATTATGAGCAACTATATGCCAGCAAATTAGATAACCTGGAAGACATGGATGCATTCCTAGAGAGGTATCAACTACCAAAACTGAACCAAGAAGAAATAGAAAATCTGAACAGACCTATAACCACTAAGGAAATTGAAGCAGTCATCAAAAGTCTCCCAACAAACAAAAGCCCAGCGCCAGATGGCTTCCCAGGGGAATTCTACCAAACATTTAAAGAAGAATTAATACCTATTTTTCTGAAACTGTTCCAAAAAATAGAAATGGAAGGAAAACTTCGAAACTCGTTTTATGAGACCACCATTACCTTAATCCCCAAACCAAAGACCCCATCAAAAAGGAGAATTACAGACCAATATCCTTGATGAACATGGATGCAAAAATTCTCACCAAAATACTAGCCAATAGGATCCAACAGTACATTAAAAGGATTATTCACCACGACCAAGTGGGATATATTCCTGGGCTGCAAGGTTGGTTCAACATCTGCAAATCAATCAATGTGATACAATACATTAATCAAAGAAAGAACAAGAACCATATGATCCTTGCAATGGATGCAGAAAAAGCATTTGACAAAGTACAGCATCCTTTCTTGATCAAAACTCTTCAGAGTATAGGGATAGAGGGTATATATCTCAATATCATAAAAGCCATCTATGAAAAACCCACAGCCAATATCATTCTCAAAGGGGAAAAACTGAGAGCTTTCCCCCTAAGGTCAGGAACGCGGCAGGGATGTCCACTATCACCACTGCTATTCAACATAGTATTAGAAGTCCTAGCCACAGCAATCAGACAACAAAAAGAAATCAAAGGCATCCAAATCGGCAAAGAAGAAGTCAAACTCTCACTCTTTGCAGATGATAGGATACTTTATGTGGAAAACCCAAAAGACTCCACCCCAAAACTGCTAGAACTCATACAGGAATTCAGTAAAGTGGCAGGATATAAAATCAATGCACAGAAATCAGTGGCATTCCTGTACACCAACAACAGACAGAGGAGAGAGAAATTAAGGAGTTGATCCCATTTACAATTGCACCCAAAACTATAAGATACTTAGGAATAAATGTAACCAAAGAGGCAAAGGATCTGTACTCAGAAAACTATAAAATACTTATGAAAGAAATGGAGGAAGACATAAAGAAATGGAAAAATGTTCCATGCTCATGGATTGGAAGAACAAATATTGTGAAGATGTCAATGCTACCTAGAGCAATCTACACATTCAGTGTAATCCCTATCAAAATACCATCCACTTTTTTCAAAGAAATGGAACAAATAATCCTAAAATTTGTATGGAACCAGAAAAGACCCCGAATAGCCAGAGGAATGTTGAAAAAGAAAAGCAAACCTGGCGGCATCCCAATCCCGGACTTCAAGCTCTATTACAAAGCTGTCATCATCAAGACAGTATGGTACTGGCACAAAAACAGACACACAGATCAATGGAACAGAATAGAGAGCCCAGAAATGGACCCTCAACTCTATGGTCAACTCATCTTCGACAAAGCAGGAAAGAATGTCCAATGGCAAAAAGACAGTCTCTTCAACAAACGGTGTTGGGAAAATTGGGCAGCCACATGCAGAAGAATGAAACTGGACCATTTCCTTACACCACACACAAAAATAGACTCCAAATGGTTGAAAGACCTCAATGTGAGACAGGAGTCCATCAAAATCCTAAAGGAGAACACAGGCAGCAACCTCTTCGACCTCAGCCGCAGCAACTTCTTCCTAGAAACACCGCCAAAGGCAAGGGAAGCAAGGGCAAAAATGAACTATTGGGACTGCATCCAGATAAAAAGCTTTTGCACAGCAAAAGAAACATGCAACAAAACCAAAAGACAACCGACAGCATGGGAGATATTTGCAAATGACATACCAGATAAAGAGCTAGTATCCAAAATCTATAAAGAACTTATCAAAGTTAACACCCAAAGAACAAAGAATCCAATCAAGAAATGGGCAGAAGACATGAACAGATATTTTTCCAAAGAAGACATCCAAATGGCCAACAGACACATGAAAAAGTGCTCAATATCACTCGGCATCAGGGAAATCCAAATCAAAACCTCAATGAGATACCACCTCACACCAGTCAGAATGGCTAAAATTAACAAGTCAGGAAACGACAGATGTTGGCGGGGATGCAGAGAAAGGGGAACCCTCCTACACTGTTGGTGGGAATGCAAGCTGGTGCAGCCACTCTGGAAAACAGTATGCAGGTTCCTCAAAAAGTTGAAAATAGAGCTACCCTATGATCCAGCAATTGCACTACTGGGTATTTACCCCAAAGATACAAAAGTAGGGATCCGAAAGGGTACGTGCACCCCGATGTTTATAGCAGCAATGTCCACAATAGCCAAACTGTGGAAAGAGCCAAGATGTCCATCGACAGATGAATGGATAAAGAAGAGGTGGTATATATATACAATGGAATATTATGCAGCCATCAAAAGGAATGAGATCTTGCCATTTGCAACGACGTGGATGGAACTGGAGGGTATTATGTTGAGCGAAATAAGTCAAACAGAGAAAGACATGTATCATATGACCTCACTGATATGAGGAATTCTTAATCTCAGGGAACAAACTGAGGGTTGCTGGAGTGGGGGGTGGGGGGGGGGGGATGGGGTGACTGGGTGATAGACACTGGAGAGGGTATGTGCTCTGCTAAGCGCTGTGAATTGTGCAAGACTGTTGAATCTCAGATCTATACCTCTGAAACAAATAATGCAAAATATGTTAAGAAAAAAAAAAAGAAGAAGGTAGCAGGAGGGGAAGAACGAAGTAGGGGAAATCAGAGGAGTAGACGAACCATGAGAGACGATGGACTCTGAAAAACAAACTGAGGGTTCTAGAGGGGAGGGGGGTGGGAGGATGGGTTAGCCTGGTGATGGGTATTGAGGAGGGCACGTTCTGCATGGAGCACTGGGTGTTATGCACAAACAATGAATCATGGAACACTACATCTAAAACTAATGATGTAATGTATGGGGATTAACATAAGAATTAAAACAAAAAAAAGTGTCTTTCCCGGGGCACCTGGGTGGCTCAGTCGTTAAGAGTCTGCCTTCGGCTCAGGTCATGATCCCAGGGTCCTGGGATCGAGCCCCACATCCAGTTCCCTGCTCCGCGGGAAGCCTGCTTCTCGCTCTCCCACTCCCCCTGCTTGTGTTCCCTCTCGTGCTCTCTCTCTTTGTCAAATAAATAAATAAAATCTTTAAAAAAAAAATGTGTCTTTCCCTCAGCCTCATAGATGTTAAAAGTTGTCTTATTGCCTCTTATACAAGAAAACTTTTAGAAATATTATAATGGTGCAAGCTAAGGCACAGCATTAATTTGGAATCCAATTGCTCAGCATTTAAAGAAAAAGGAATTGGATATTTCTTTTCGATGAGATCTTCAAAAGTTAGATTGTGCACAACTCTTCAAACTAGAAATGAAAAGCCACGGTAGCATCTTAAAGCATAAGACGCTGTGTTGCGCTGAGCAGAGAAGGGCCCGCAGAACCTGAGGGACTACTCGAGTCTGTACAAAGGACACAAAGAGCACAAGGGGGGTCCTGACATCAAGGTGTGGGAGCCAGGAATCCCTGCTTCAGTCATAGGGTCAGTTATGCTTGATGATCTGTTTAACGCACTGGCATTTGCCCTTGCAAACCCAAATATTGTCCCTACAGCATTAAGAATACACTAGTTCCCCATGATGACTTGAAAACCAGCTCATCAGACTTACACTCACATGTGCTCTCTGCTTCCCACTCACAGAGCCAGCCACTCCCCACACTCGCCGCCCTGGCCCCATCTTCCTGGTGAGCAGTTGGTGTCCTGTCCCTTCTATTGTCTCCAAGGTGCAAATCTCTCCTCCAACCTCTTCCCCAAATTGGTTCCATCCCCACCAATGATTGAGTTTTTCTTATAAAAAGAAAGAAACAGAGAAAGAGAACACAGAGCCCCTTCTTTCAATTCCAGTTTGTTTGCTTTTAAAAAAAAAGAAGATTTTATTTATCTATTTGTCAGAGAGAGAGAGAGAGAGTGAGCACAAGCAGGGGGAGCGACAGGCCAAGGGGGAAGCAGGCTCCCTGCTGAGCAGGCAGCCCATTGCAGGACTTGATCCCAGGACCCTGGGATCATGACCTGAGCTAAAGGCAGATGCTTAACCGACTGAGCCACCCGGGCACCCCTCAACTCCAGTTTTGCATATATATATGTATATACACATATTTTGCAATTCATTTGAGAGCAAAACCTTATCTTCTAATCTGATAGTAAAATCTGCGGGAAACTGACATTTGAACTGAATGTTCTTATATTCTGCTGTGGAAATATCACCATGACTGATTACATTTTGCTGGAGTGCTAGGTAACACAAAGTACATATACACTACATTATATTTTTAAAATACCCACAGTTTGAAAGGCATCTGGCCCCAGGACTTGGGGTAAAGGACTGTAAACCTGCAATATTTTTCATATCAATCTCAATAGTTAGGAGCAATTGCAAAAGTATTTACACTATATCTGTGATTAATACAGAGGCTGATATGAAACACCAGTGTTTTCTGACTTAAGAAGTCAGACTACAGAATTGCGGTCTAATTTACACGACAGTACTACATTAAAGGGCATTAACATGTCTAGACACTCTTCATATACCATTTAATATTCTCAGAGAATGCATCCTGGTCCAACTACGGAGAGTTTTCTTAATGAAATAAACCCTGATGATCCCCGTGAGAATCAAACAACAGATACAAAGAAAAAATTACTACAGCTTCTCTCCCTGCCATGAGCCTGTTGGAGCAAATTTTCACAGAAAGGTGTGGGCAGTGGGGAGCGGGGCTCACACCCAGGCATCAATGTTTGTTCAGTTTACCAAGGAGGTAAGATGATATGTACCATCAATCGAAACCGAGATCAAAATTGATCCGTCTAAAAGATGTAGTTTGAGAGAGATGGTGACAGATGACATTTGTCAAAAATATTTCCCAAAGTCTGCTGCATACTCTATTATATACCCTGCAACTCTCCTATTCATTTATTGTTATTCTTTTACTCTAGGAAATAAAGAGAGGGACACCAGTCTGCACAAAGCTGCTAATAGAATTCTTATTATTAGTTGGTGGGGAAAGTTCTCAAGGTCTCCTTTATCGAATTATTCATCCAACAAACCCCCATCAGTCTTTAGAGGGGAAAGAGCAGCAGAGGTAAGATTGCAGCCTCTGAGGTCAGGCTGACTGGGCTGGAATCCCCTCCTGTGACTTTGTGACATGATTTCCCCTCTCTGAGCCACTCTGTTCCTCATATACGAGATGAGTCGTCACCTACCTCCAGGGGTTCTTGTGAGGATTACAGGTGATTTTCCCTGGAAAGCGCTTAGCACAGTGTCTGACACAGAGTAAGCATTCAACAAACGTTACTCTAACAAGATATGAACATTCAGACTCTTTTATTATGCAAATGTAATTATTTTGTTTTACCATTCACTGCTGCACTGGAAAAAGAGAACACAAATATTGCCAATTCTCTTCATCTCCTCAGAGGTTTTGATGATTAAGTCCTCCCTGCTCGCAAGGAAAGGGGATATGCTTTTCGTGTGCCACTGGTTTGGGTTCTGAAATTCACAGGACATCAAAGTCTACTTTGGAAAGAAAAAGAGAATCGCAGGTATTTAGGGAAGGAAGAAAGAGTCTCAGAGAAGCGGGAAGCAGAGAGGGGTTTCCTGAGATTAGAAAGAGTCTTTAAAGTGGGAGTAATGGTACAGGAGAGGGTTCTGGTTCTAGGATAATAAAGACTCAGCTCTTACAACACTAACTGCACCCAGGGAGGCAGAAATTACCTTTGAGGGATGAAATAAGGTTACGTCAAGAGAGGTGGGCTCAGAAGGCCTTGATAGCCACCGCCCCCCGCATGACTTCCAAGCCCACCCATGGCACCAGACAGCTGCAGAGGCAACGGCTGTCTCAGGAGTAACCTCGGTGAACACATGAGTGATAACTGGAAAACTCCAATAGTTGGGCACAAGCACAGTGAGGGAGGAGACCCCAAGTCCAACCAAGTTAAATCTCCTAACAGTCCATCAGAGCAATTCAGAGACAACAATTACGTGTACCCATAGCCATAAATGAGGGCATTTTTAGAAAATACCTGGTGCTTAGAATGAGACTCATACCCTCTACTTCAGGTATCATCATCCTGACTGTGGACTGCTATTTGCAAGAGGCTTGGGTGCACAAAAGTGAGCAAGACATATGGTCATTGCCCCCGACAGTTTATAGTTTGAGAGACAGACACTTCAAAAGCAATTTTAATAAGCTGCGGTGTTGTGTGTTGTAATACAGGAAATCTGAGATAAAAGTGCATCCAAGGGCACAGGACCAAGTCTAGGGGTCAGGGAAGGCCTCTCTGAGGATGTGAGGATAAAGCTGAGCCCCGGGACGTGAGCAGGTAGGCAGGTGAAGCCTTCCAGGCTGGGAGAACAGCACGGTCAAAGCTTCGGAGACCAAAAGAGCACGATGGACTTCAGGGCACAGATGTCCACGTAGACCGGGGCACAGATAGCAAGGGAGGAAGAGGCTGAGGTGAGGTCTGAGGGAGGCAGAGGTCTGATCTCAGAGAGCCAATCTCACTGAATGACTCCAGTGAATTTGGAGTCGGGGCAGCCCTCGCTGTCCTGACCATGAAGACCAGGTAGAGGAAGGGGATGAGGGAGAGGCCGATGCTGAACGGACTGGATGGGGAATTCCAAGGGGGGCCAGAGAAGCTCAGAGCAGGGATGAAAGAACTACATGTGGTGGCAATGTGTGTGCACCAGGGCAGTGTGGGCATGCTCCTGGCAAATTCGTGAAGACGTCAATGCAAATTAATTAGGGAATACAATATACCTCTTCCTCACTGGAAATAGAATAGACCACTGCTATGGACTGAATGTCTGTATCCCCCTAAAATTCATTGAGGCCCCCCTAAAATTCAACGTGATGACATTAGGAAATGTGGCCTCTGGGAGATAATTAGGTTTAGGTGAGTCATGAGGATGGGGTCTTCATGATGGGATTAGTGCCCTCAGAAGAGACCACAGAGCACTCTTTCTCAGTCTCTCTCACTCTCTCTCTCTCTGCCCCACTCCAGATGAAGCTATAGCCAGAAGGCTGCCCTCTGCCAGCCACTAAAAGGGTCCTCACCAGAACCTGAACATGCTGGCGCCCTGATACCAGATCTCACAGCCTCCAGAATGATGAGAAAAAAAATATCTGCTGTTTAAGGCACCCAGACTATGGGCATTTTGTTACAACACCCAAAGATGACTCAGGCATTTAAACTTTTATAGACCAAATAAAAGTACTCCAGGACTGACAACACTTGAAAACTCCAAGCTGAGGGAATAGCTTTAAGTAAGCAGGCATGGCTCTGAGCTTTGTGGAAAAGCAGCAAAGAGAACTGTCAATCCTGGCCTGCAGGTGAGGAAACATGTCTTAAGCAATGAACCCAGCTGTATGCACGCACAGCAGCACCAAGGAAAGGGCCACATTCACACAGGTGCCCAATCACAAGACAATTCACAACTCATCTACTCTACAAAATCATTTGCATCCACACTGAACTACACTGACAGAAAACATGACCACACAAGTAGTTGCACAAACAATCTACGCTGAGTGCCAAGCTGAAATCCCAACTCAAACACGTGTTAGCTCCACTGTTCTGGATAAGTTACTAACTTCTCTGGACTTCACCTTTCTCATTAGGAAAACACAGGAAATAATTGCTTTCGAGGCTCTGTTGCTAGCAGAAACCCAGTCAACCAGCATAAGCAAAAGAAGATGATTTTGTTGTAAGGATTTGGATGATGACATGGATCCTACCGGAAGGACATACAGTCAAGTATTCTCAGGGAAGGGAAGCAAAAACTAGAAAGTTTGTGGAGAGCAATTACACTCTCAATGGCTCTGCCTCTGCTTTACGTCCTCGTCCACAACCTCTGGTTCCCAAATTGAACGTGATGAAGTGTGGCTCTCCATGACCACACTGGTAACTTCTAGTTACTCACAGAGACTAACTAGTTTCTGCACATCTTAATTCCTAATTCCCAGGAGAGCACCTGGGTGGCCCAGCTCTGCCCCTGAGGTAGCAAGCCACTTACACCAGCCTCTCCCTACTGGGGGTTGGGGGTGGGGAGTAGGGGTTGGGCATGGATCTTAAAGAAAGACCTGTGGAATGACAGGGAATTCCCCACAGGGAAAGCTCACAATGGGCTGTGTTTAGGATTCTTTAATTGCTACATGTAGAGTGGCTAGCAAATAGAATAATGGGTATGTTATAACCTAGCAATGAAATCAAGTAAACAGTCATTTCATGCACCATTATCCTGACTGGCATTTTGAAATGAAACCACCTGAGTGGGTACGGCATTTGACCCAGGAATTCCTCACCACCTGAGCATTTCTCAGGTAAGTCTATACCCCCAGGCATTTTTTATCCAGTTGTTCTATTTGGAAATAATACAATTCTCTTTACTATTTAAAAGAGTTTATTTACAAGAAAGCATGAGATAGGCCTGTGTTTCCGAAATCCCTACGCAGTCTGTTAAATGTGCAAATGAAAACAGAAGGAGGACTATCAATCATAGCCTAAGTGGAGTAAACACACACTAGGAGACCTGAGACGCCGGCACGCAATGTTAGAAAGCTGTGGTTGTCCTACACTTCTCAGATGTCATTAAAAGGACCTTGAGTTTGGTTCTCCAGCGTTCAATAATTACCTGAATGCCACATGAGTACTGAATTTACCTAACAAATAGATACACTCTGAATAACAAGTTTCATTTGGACACAAAAGAATGGAATGTGCAGGCTTTTCTTCCAATGAGACCTATTAACCTACCCTTCAAGAGTTAAATCAAACCATCAACATCTAGAAAGACACACGTTTGCCTTGCCTGAATAGATGCCCCTTTCTACACATTCCTCTCCAAGGAACTTGTTACCTTATTACCAAAGATAATCAAGTTCGAGTTCTTAAATGGTTATGCAACCATCTTTTGCATAAAGAGCTAACAATGAGGTGGAGCATCGTTGCTGATGTGGAAATCCATTATTTGAAGTGTTCTGACCGTCCAACTCTGGATCACCCTAGATGGATATCTTCTTCCAGAGAAAGCAGCTCTGTAAACTCAGTTCCCCCAGTATAAGCTACAGAACCCCCACAGTATTTGTTACACTTGAATTGTACATTGAGTTCATAAAAAACTAATTTTCCCAAGTGACTGATTGTTATGAAGACCATGCCAACTGTGTTATTTATCACTTCTCCTGGCTAAGGATGGGGTTGTTGGTGAATAGGAGTGCTTCTGCTAAATTCAACCCATTATTTAATGAATGTCCTTATTCCAAGTATTTTTCTAGATGCCCCATGGAGATGAGAAGGTGACTAAGGTGTGGTCTCTTCTTTCGAAGAATTTATCATCTAGGTGGCATAAAAGGATGTAAGCCTTTCAATAAACAACAGTGGGGGCGCCTGGGTGGCTCAGATGGTTAAGCGTCTGCCTTCGGCTCAGGTCATGATCCCAGGGTCCTGGGATCGAGTCCCGCATCGGGCTCTCTGCTCCTTGGGAGCCTGCTTCTCCCTCTGCCTCTCTCTCTCTCTCTCTGTCTCTCATGAATAAATAAATAAAATCTTTAAAAAAAAAATAAACAACAGTGGGCTCAGTTAATGGATGAAGACAGCAATGATGAAACAGAAATAACTGAGAATAGGAATTTAGAAGTAGAAGAGGTGAAACAGGCTGTATGGCTTAGGAAGAGGCTTCATGCAATAGGTATAATTTCAGTTGGGTCTGAAGGGATGGATGGCATACACATCACAGGGGAAGAGAGAGGAGCTGTGGTGCTGCATAAGCAAGCACAGTGGGTCAGCAAAAGCACTTGCAGGAGACACTATATACAACAGCCAGATGGACAGAGAAGGTTCCTAAAAGGCAGCAGTTTTCAGTTGAGGCCAATTTTGGCTCCCAGGGGACATTTGGCAATGCCCAGAGACATTTTCAATTGTCACAACTGGAGAGGGGATGCTACTGGCATCTAGTAGGTACAGACTGGAGATGATGCTGAACATTCTAGAATGTACAGAACAGCCCTCCAAGAATTACCTGACTCCAAACATCAAAAGTGCCAAAGTTGAGAAACCCTACTATAAGAAGAGCTTAAGAAGGATTTGAAGTAGCTCGCTAAAGTAACCTTCTTTACACCAAATGAAAGAAAAAATGCGGGGGCCCTGTTTAGGAGACAAATAGTATGTGAAGTGTTAGAGGTAAAGCTTCCTTATCAAGGGTCTCCTATGCAGATGGGGTGGACTAAGGTCACAGGAATGATTCATTACATGGTCAAAACCTCCATTTCAAACCAATAAGATCTACCCCTGGCCCCATTTCTTACTGGTGGTTTCAAGCAGAATCAGGTCAGAGAATATAAACAGTTCAGCATCCCTATTAGGAAGATGAATCAAGGTACAAGTTCTACTAATGAAATACTAATAGCACCTTGATGATAATGTTAATCAAGATAATGATAAAAATATTATGTTAATTACTTCCCGAGAAGCCTTTCCTTGCCACTCTCTATAAAATAGGTTTCACCATCACTCATCTTGCTATATTTTCTTCATAGCACTTATCCATTCACAAATATCAGAAATTATGTAGGTAGGTAAGTAGATGATAGAGAGAGAGAGAGATTTCAATTCTTATTGACAGCTTGGCCCACTGGAATGCAAGGTCCATGAAGTCAGGAATTTAAATCCATTTCCTGATATAGTTCTAAATTTAGAGAGTACCCCAACTGGGCTTTGAAAAAGTAGGTGCTCATTAAATATATATTGAATGAATAAATGACCATCACTAACATTTGCATAGTATATGTTCTTATGAAGCACTTTCACTTCTTTAACTGAGGAATACTATATATGGGCACTTTGATGGAGACTCTAGTGAGTGAGAGATCTGAGCCTGCCCCTTCCCATAACTTACAGGCCAGCAAGAGGGGCAAGCAATGAAAAAAGAATTAAAACCACGTGTGATGAGTATTCCAATACAGTGTCAGGCAGGTAGATACTACTGCTCTTTTAATTTTATCAGTGAGAAAACAGCAGGTCAGAGAACTTAGTGGAATTGTTCTAAGTCATGTAGGTGAAAAGTGGAGATGAAATTCTTGTAAATACACACTGACCCCTTAGCTATGGAGATTAATATAGTGCAAACCTAACTGCAGTCAGAGCCTGGCTCCACTCTGCCAATATCGTGTTTCCTCCACCCCCACTGGCCGTGAGGGGGTCTATGCAAGGTTCTGTATCTGATTGCAATGGATTACACGACTCCTCAGATGAAAATGAGCAAAGACGTCTACACAGTGAGATGACCTGCTGCCAACCGTTTGCCAGTGAGGTGGGGGGTGTGAGTGGAGAGGGCAAAGTTACCCGAATTTATTCAGAGTTAGACACCAGAATTAGGGATAGGAAGTCAGAGTTGCCTTTCCACTATGACATGACTAAATGGCACATCCAGATGCATTTAAACCCAGGAAAATTTCTGGCTTCCCTGGGAAATACGTTATTGTTTTATGCAGCAGCATCACTGCACCTATTTCTTCAGGAAATATTTACTAAATGTCAACTATGTGCCAGACATCGAGCTGGTCCTTGTCTGGAGACATTCTTGATTATCACAGCAGTGTATGTGTGTGTGTGTGGTGGGGGTGGCGGTTCTTCTGGCATCTAGTGGGTAGAGGCCAGATACGCTGTACACATCCTACATTGCACAAAACAGCACCTAACAACAAAGAATCCTCTCATTCCAAGTGTCAATATCATCAAGGTTGAAAAATCCTGGTGTAGACCTAAAGATCAAAAGAAAGAATGCCTGCCCTCAAGGACTTAAGGCATGCAAAAAATGATAATCCAACATAATAAGCCCCATAAGGGACAATATCTAAGATACCATAGGTGCACAAGGGAAGCAGGACTGATCTCCACACTCCTGACAAAGCCACCAGAGGAAATCAGAGTTCTCCACCCTTGTTCTCTGATATTTAACATCATTGTTACGTCATAATTCACCTGAGTTTAAATGAAGGTACTAGATATCATATCAAAGAATTAGGAAATTTACTCCCAATGATTTTTTTTCACTATTTTATTTTTTAATTCTTTACTTAAATTCAATTTAGTTAACATACACTATATTATTGGTTTCAGGACTAGAAGTTAGTGATTCATCAGTTGTATATAACACCCAGTGCTCATTACGTCAAGTGCCCTCCTTAATGCCTATCACCCAGTTACCCCTTCCCTCCACCCACCTCCCCTCCAGCAACTCTGTTTGTCTCTTATGGTTTGCCTCCCTCTCCGTTTTCATCTTATTTTATTTTTCCTTCCCTTCCCCTATGTTCATCTGTTTTTTGTTTTTTTTTTTTAAGATTTTATTTATTTGACAGAGATAGTGAGAGCAGGAACACAAGCAGGGAGAGTAGGAGAGGAAGAAGCAGGCTTCCCACTGAGCAGGGAGCCCAATGCGGGGCTGAATCCCAGGACCCTGGAATCATGACCCGAGCTGAAGACAGACGCTTAACGACTGAGCCACCCAGGTGCCCCTTCATCTGTTTTGTTTCTCGAATTCCACATATGAGTGAAATCATATGATAATTGTCTTTCTCTGACTTACTTATTTCGCTTAGCATAATACCCTCTAGTTCCATCCATGTCTTTGTAAATGGCACGATTTCATTCTTTTTAATGGCTGAATAATATTTCATTATATATATACCACATCTTCTTTATCCATTCATCTGTCAATGGACATTTGGGCTCTTTCCATATTTTGGCTATTGTGGACATTGCTGCTATAAACATTGAGGTGCATGTGCCCCTTCTAATCACTATGTTTGTATCCTTTGGATAAATATCTAGTAGTGTAATTGCTGGGTCTTAGGGTAGCTCTATTTTTAACTTTCTGAGGAACCTCTATACTGTTTCCAGAGTGATTTTTAACTTACTCCGTACCTTTCTGTCTGCAGGACAAAAAAGCCCCATGTGACATTTTAGGTCTAGAGACTGTCCGAAGCATTTTTATGTCAACCCTTAAAGAACAGAGCAAGCTGTAACAAAAATTACACTGCAGTTTATACAAAAATGTGGAACAAAGGACTCAGTTCAGAAATGAAAGAACAAAAGGAGACTAAGGTCATTTGTATCCCCAGTGATTAATAATAGGTACAATTTATGACCTATCACTATCTTTTTCATAAACAATGATATTTTTATTATTCTCCTCATTTACATAAAACAAAATATTTTACACATTGTGATGTCCATGAAAATAGAAGGGTTTCTGTAAGATAGGCTCTTGTATAAAAAAAAGTGGGGGAAGAGTTCTATCTCTTACATTAGGAATAGAAACACACACACTGGGGCGCCTGGGTGGCTCAGTCGGTTAAACGTCTCTCTTCAGCTCAGGTCCTGATTCCAGGGTCCTGGGATCGAGCCCCACATCAGGCTTCTTGCTCAGCAGGGAGCCTGCTTTTCCCTCTCCCTCTGCCTGCCGCTCCCCCGGCTTGTGCTCTCTCTCTCTCTCTGACAAATAAATAAATAAAATCTTTAAAACACACACACATACACACACCAGAAAAATCAACCACATTAAACAAAAGAGCATAGTCAAATTTAATCTTATTCTGAGGGAACTTACTTCCATCTGGTCAGCTAAAGAAATACACCAAGCACTTCAGGTTGTCCATTAGGTCATAAGTTCAGTTTTACTAACAGCTAACAAAGACATTTTGTAAGTTGACGTCTGAAGAGATAATGTACCCTTTGGCCTGAGTGTTTGCTTTATAGTTTCCCCTTAATTAAAGTTGATTTACCTCTTATTATTATTTTTTTTTTATAAAGCAGCTTCTTAAAATAATTTGTTTCCACATGTTCAATTCACTGTCTGCCACAGGACATCCTCATTAAGATGCATTTCCACCCAATCCTCTATCATTACGCTGTAGAAAGCAGAAAGGGCTTTCCACTCCGGGTTGCAAATAGAAATTTTGGCCACAGGGTATTTTCCTGAACCAGTCCAAACTAGGATACAGTCTTTTACTGATAATAGAATGCTTTCCAGGCCTTGCTAGTAGAGTGGATTAGATATGAAACCATTAAGTCTTATAGCTTTGGCATCATATAAAATTTATCTGGATAGCTGGATCCTTCAAGTAATGATTGCTGAAACCAAGCCAACAAATATCACTCATGCTCAGAAAAGTATTTCACATATCATTCCAAATTTTATGATGGATATTTGTTTCATAGATATTAAAAGAACTAATGATAACATCATTGACCTGGAATTAAATTGGTATTCAGGTGATTCATAGTTAAATAAAAAGACTTCTGGCCTACTGAATTCATCGTAAAGAATTCTTCGTCCAAGTTTTTCATTGGCAATATGATCTCTATAGAAACATTACTGTTGGCGTTTGCCTTAATTTCTGCTTTTTTTATGTTACCATGAAAATTGGCCAGAGTGTCTCTGCAATTCTTATCCCACTACATCGTACCTTTACAATGAATGGTCCAAGTGTAGAATTCTAGGTCTGACCAGGCCACAGGCATCATTTGTCTCTCACGGATACAAACTTTGCAAGTCATCCTTCATTAACTTGTATATTCTTCATGAGTTGTTTAATCTCTGATATGGAAATATTTTAAACTAGCCACCCCAGTCCTTTCCAGAGAGCTCCTGCCTTTATTTCTGTTAGGTGGTCATCTGTCTTTACTCGATGTTAATGTGATTCAAATCTACAGGAAACTTTTAATTGCTAAAATGCTTCATACTGTAATTTAAACATTCCTGTGAGAATTAGTACACATTTTAGTCATCTAAATTTTCTCAGGCATAATTTAAGCTGCCCACAAAGTCTTTCCCTTAAAGTGACAAATATCTAATTTGACTATCGTTTCATTCACTACTGCCCATTTTTACATGAATATTTACATCTTAGAGCAGAGACAGCCTACATATTTACACTCAGGAATGTCTGTCTGCATGCAAATTTTCACTATTAGTCATCGGCAATGATGTGACATAAAAACTTTTTAAAGTTACCCTAATAGAATTAAATGTAATACCTTCAAAACTAAGAGAACACTAAGATTAATTTGCTGTCATCTACACACCTAGGAAGAAAATGTTTTGTACAGTATTGATTTGAGGAAAACTTGCATTTTTTTCACAGAAAATTCTTTCAATTGTTTATATTCTAGTCCTTGATAACACAGTTTCATAGAGTCATGAGATGAGAAATAGTTTATAACTATATAGCTATAGAAAATTGATACATGATACAGAATTTGCAAAGTATAAAATGGTCAACAAATATGAAATAAGATACATGATATTCAATTAATTCATATTTGTTATACTATTATTCTGGGTGGAGATAAATATTTAATTATTTTGTTATGTCCCACTAATATCTAAAAGAAGCTGGGAGAATTGACTAAGCTTTCTTTTTCATCATTGATGTGGATGGGGATATAACAGGGAATCAGCCAACATACCAGTAGGATGAGGATCACAGGAGGCATTCTTTAACCTCCCTGACACAAACTTCAGGGCATGTCACAGACAAATGTGCATGCTGCTCACAAACAGCCCATATTTATTACTTAACATGGCTCAGATGGGACTTCAGGTTGCATAATTTTTACGTAGTTCTTACTGCTTCAGTATTGAAAGGTGTGAAAATGGTTCCCTGTTCAATATTGATATTAGCTCAAATTTTCTTTTTAATAATCTGCAAAAGATGTAAAGTTTAGGATTCATTGTAAATGTACACACACACATAAAAAGTCAAAGCAGTTCTCTCACCACTCTGGTACCAACACAACTACGTAATCAACACCTTATTAGACTGACTTTAATTCCAAGGCAAAATGAAATCTTTAGAAGGTAGGGGCACCTGGGTGGCTCAGTCGTTAAGCGTCTGCCTTTGGCTCAGGCCATGATCCCAGGATCCTGGGATCGAGCCCTGCATCGGGCTCCCTGCTCTGCAGGAAGCCTGCTTCTCCCTCTCCCACTCCCCCTGCTTGTGTTCCCTCTCTCGCTGTGTCTCTCTCTCTGTCAAATAAATAGATAAAATTTAAAAAAAAAATCTTTAGAAGGTAAAACTTCAGTGAATAATATGACAAGATGGTGCCATTTGAAATATATATACCAGAATCTAGAAAAATAAACTTTTTTCCCTCTTCCTTGTATAATAAAAAGCCTAAATGTAGGTTCAGCTCTCTCTATAGGGAAGCCAAATTAAGGTGCTGACATTAAATCTGTGGAACATGGCAAGGGCAGAAGTAATTATGACGTAGAGTAGCCAACAAGAGAGGTACATGGTTACTTCTGTTAAGATATCTCCATGTCTTCGTACAGTCATGCCAATACATGCAATCTGGGCTCTAAGCATCAAAACGTCTTACAGTGCAATGGATGTAAAAGAGTCACAAGGTGCTAGTGCAACAAAGTAGAGGATGGGCAGTTTCACTACCTGCAAAGCTGAGCCACTGCCCTGGGGAAAGAAAACAGCAGGTGATGTTCATTTCTTTCCTTAGGGAATCCATATATAAAAGAACCGCCATGCTTGGGCAGGCTTCAGTACCTTCTAACTCCACCAACTGACTTGTTCATAAACATTTGTTGGCTAGAGAGGAAAATTATTGGTAATAGGACTTGGCTGAGAACTGAAATCACATCTTCATTTAAAAATTAACTTCAAAAAAAAATAAAAAAATAAAAATTAACTTCAGGGGCACCTGGGTGGCTCAATGGATTAAGCATCTGCCTTTGACTCAGGTCATGATCCCAGGGTCCTAGGATAGAGTCCTATGTCAGGCTCCTTGCTCAGCAGGGAGTCTGCTTCTCCCTCTCCCTCTGCTGCTCCCCCTGCTTGTGCTCTCTCTCTCTCTCTCTCTCTAATAAATAAATAAATAAAATCTTGGAAAAAATTAAAATTAAAAAAAATTAACTTCAATGTAGACTATAAATAAATAAATAAATAAATAAATAAATAAATAAATAAATAAATAAATAAATATAAAAAGCCTGAAAACATTCTAGCTCTCCTGTTTTACATCAAATAATTCTTTAAAGGACTGGTAGAAGTCTTTTTTGATATATATAATACATGCACATATACTAGGATTTTCTGAGCATTTAGATTTTTTTTTAAAGATTTTATTTTCCCGTGGAGCAGGGAGCCCGATGCAGGGCTCGATCCCAGGACCCTGGGATCATGACCTGAGCCGAAGGCAGACGCTTAATGACTGAGCCACCCAGGCACCCCTGAGCAGTTAGATTTATTTACTTAATAAGACTATGCTTATTTTATCAAATTATTTTACAAAAGGGAAGAAAAGTTATAAAATGCTCTCATGCATCAGTAAATAGTAACTTTGTATGATATCCAACTTCCAAAAGAAAACAGAAGAAGAATACAATGATGTAACTATTCACAGCTATTTGGAACAGAAGAGATCTAAGGAAGTTGAAATAAATAATAAAAACTCAGTGTATTCATGAACAGATTTCAAATCATTAGAAAAATCTAACAAAATGAAGACTGCACATTCTTGAAAGTAAATATTCACATGGAAATGGGAAATTTTACTCAAATATTTGGGTTCAATAAAATGTCCACATAGCTGGCTGATTATTTTGAACAGAATTCAAGATGGTATCAACATCATCACAATATTTCTCTAAACACACAGAGGTTGCTATTGGGATTTTTAAAAGGAAGTTTCTTCAAAGTTTGGTATAGGACCATAATTTTCCAGAAAGACAAATGATCTGAATCAGATATGCAATTTTCCCCATGAAGTCGCCTGTTCATTTGTATTTCACTGCCTTTTTTCCCCAGTTCAGCATAGGCGGCACTTCCAAAGGCTTTAGTAACCTCCATGAGCTCATAAACAACCTACTGTTTTCTTAAGAACAAATAATGTGATTTATAGAATGAAGAACTATCATCGCATGACCTTATAATGGTTCTTCCTGAACGATGAGTATTTGAGTGTGTGAGGGTGTATGTGTGTGTGCATGTGTGTGTGGATCAGGGGAAGGAGGATGAAGGTGGATGAAGGTCAGCAGTCCAATCTATGAATGTGTAAATGTGCATATCTCCAATTTTACACAAAGCCATCTTTGAATCTTCATCACATTTTTTTCAACTGAAGAAAGAAATAATTTTCTACGTAATTATTAGTTAATGTTGATTTTCCTGAATTGTTCTATAGACTCACAATCGAGATACTAAGGCAGAGTTGTAACCTGAATGCACAATTGTGAAACTGAATACACAATTACTTTCAGGAAGCAGTGATGGGGGGTGGGGAGGTGAAGGGCATTTCTTAGGCATCAATGGAAAAAGACAAACACATCAGGGTTTTGTGACTAGAGTTCATAAAATCTGTATGACATTTTTAACATTAAGGGGTAATGTAGCCTAGAAAAAAAATTAAAATGATGTAAAGTCAGATAAATGTCAGATTCGAATCTTAGTTCTACCACATGCATTGTTTGTGTTTTGTATGGGCATGCTATTTCACTGCTTTGTGACTCTTTTCCCTTGTCTGTTAGATTAAACTGATAATGTTCACCCCAGAATTAGTTGTGATGACCAATGAGCTGATAAATGCAAAGACAGACCTAACACAGAGTAGGAACAGAGTAAGCAGGTGCTTCTAAAGAGTCTTTCTATCAGAAGTCATCCAAAAAAGGTACTTAAAAGAAATTCTTACGGAAGTCAGAGCCTTTCCAGTCCTACAAAGGAAGGGACCCTTCCATTTAATGATTTTGAATCTCAATAGTTGCCATGCTACACCTTATATTTCCTTTTTAAATTAAATATGAGATTTTTGGTCATTGACTTAAAGAATTTGAGCAACTCTTCTATTCTTATACCCTATTACCTTCTAACCCACTCTTTAGTTTACATTAAAGGCAGGAGAACACAGTATCCTGCTCCCCGTTTCCCCTGTAAGCAGTTAATCATGCCTTTTCTTATCCCTAGAATGCCCTTCCAACTTCCCTTAGTAAAACTGTGAACCTCCATCTTTCAAGATTGTTCTATAGGAGCAGGACTCCAAGACAATCACATTCTGTCTCCGAATTCCATATGTTACCCATTTGTAAAAAGCAACGTGTAGATATTCCCATCCCACCAACACAGAAAAACAGCATCTAGTTCAACTCTTCCCATTGGGCAAGATTACCATATTGCTGCTAACTGACTTACAAACCAATAAATGAAGAGACTTCCCAGTGAAACATGTCAAACATTTGAAAAGTTCATGGGTAACAGCAGCCAACTAGATAAAAGGCTGGAGTTAGTACACAGAGGGTTAATTTCCTCAGATACTACACAAATAAAGTACAAAGTCTTCGACAATAATTGACACCCATGCTATTGGGTTTTGCTGCCAACTCACTAAGAAAAGAGCCGTTAACTACCCACCTTTTATCTTCTAACTAAAATCTAGTTATAATATAAGAAGTATTGGAACAAAGATCTGAGCACAAAATAGAAAGCTATTATGATGCAGACAAATATAATGTTTAAAATAATGGGAACTTGTGGGGAAAGAGTTAAGGCAAAAGAGGGAAAACAAGTAAAAGAAATGAGAACAATGATACGGAATCAAATACAGAGAAATTGAGGCAGGAAACAGAAAATAAAAATGCTATTGTGATACAGACAATGATGTTTGCATTTAGTGAACATTTGTTGAGAATTCAATCTGTGTCAGATTTATGGATTATGACGGAAGACAAAGGGTAAAAGCAAGGAGGTATGGGTCCCTGAGTTCTAAGAATCTACAAAGTAACTGAGGGGGAAAAGACACATGCATAAAGAAAGTTTAAAAAAATCATAAGATACCAAAAAAGACATACATTTGTGTGTGCTGAGATATAGAGGTGCAAGGATGAGCATGGGATTTGGAAGCACCAGGTCCTATTCTGACACCTAAGGGCCTCGTAATCTTGAGCAGTCAGGTGACCCGCTCTGGACCTCCGTTTCCTCATCTGTAACATAAGAAGATTTGACTATATGATCTCAAAGATACTTGGGGTATCCTATAATCCCAGTCCTGTGAGGAGGCATTTCCCATAATCTGGATGTAAAAAATTCTTGAAAGAAAGGAATTCTGGGGAACTTAAGGGAGGGGAAGTGAATGGAGTCTTGATGAAGTGTCAAAGAGGAAACTCCACACACAGCAAAAGTCATGTATCAAACCCCAGAGCTAGAAATGAGAAAGTCATATGTGAAAGGCAAAATGCATACTTGATTGGCTGGCATGTGGACTCAATCATAGAGAAATAACAGTAATGAGATTTAAAAAAAAAAAAAAAAGGGTCGGGTCTTGGAGACCAGCAGCTCAAGTGAAGACAGGGCCACAGCAGAAAATAACAGGAATAAAATAATGAGGAGTATCTGAAGAGTGAGAAAAAAAATTTTAAGGCAGAAAGAAAAATGTTTGAAAACAGGAAACGAAATCATGGCACAATTAAACGTCAGAAAAGTAGAAAAATAGCTCATGGGTTGATAAATAGGTGAGAAAAGTAAGTGGGCATGAGGAAATGAATGAGGAAGAGGTGGTTTAGAAAAAAGGAGATTAAGGTTAGAGCATAGATAAATGGTCAAAGATTTGAGTATTATTTCTGAACTGGAGCCTGTAGGACTGCATCAAAATGGGCATTTGCGGGTCATCGAAGCAGCCAAGAGAGTTTGGCTTCTGTAAGTGTTTTAGCTGCCAAACTCCAAGCATCTCCAAGCAGGAGTGGTCCAGAAGAGGAAGCGAAATTGTTGGGAGAATTCTGATGAAATACTTTCTTCCTTCTGAGCTCAAAACCAATTAACTGGCCTCAAATTGGACTTCCAGCAGGACCGAGTGCAACGCAATGCTAACAGTAATTATTATCTTGCTAACATTTATGAAACCCTTCCATGCACCAGGAACCATGCTGTGTTTTAAAGGCACTATCTCATTTAGTGCTTCCTATGAAAGGACAGAAACAGATGTAGGTGGCCAAAAATTATGATTCTCTCCTGTTTATCTTTTCCCCGTAAGCAAGAGTATTAAAAAGTCAGTGCTGAGGGCAAAAGGATTCTCTCCATCAGTTGTCAGCAGCACACCAGGGAAGTTCAGGTAGAAGTATCATTACCACCTCACACAGGAGAGTGCAAATGAACCCACAGCATTAAAAAGAAATCAGGGAAATGTCAAACGTGAAAAGGACTACAGTGCATAAAAGTTAAATGAGGCAATATGATAGAACACATGCTCTTCAAACCCTCAGTCTCTCGTTTTTATTCTGTAACGTAAACATGATATTACTACCTGGAGGGCGGATGAGGAACAGTGGGGACAGTTTAGTTCTCATGAGGAGTAAAATGAGGAGACATCAAATTCATAATTAACAAGACTGCTTCTGTCACCACGATGGGAGACACCCCTTCCAAACGCACTGGCTTGTTGTTGAAGTTTCCTTCTCGCAACTAACAACACGAAATAAAATAAAAACATCTTCAAAGGTCTGCCTGGTAGTTTTCTAATTAATGATCAGAAATGCCTTTACTTCAGCATAATTTCACATTTTTATGTAAAGTCTTATTTGATTGTAATTAGCACAGACTACAGAACTTAATTAGGACTAATCATTCCTTAATGCAATCAGAATCCCAGAAGAACAATATAAACAGATTTTTATTGGCATTAATGATGCAAACTTGTAAAATATAGAGCCAATTAACCTATAACAATGCTTCCAAAATATAAAATAAAAATAAATTATGGGTGCATTACCAAACAGTTTCATGAGTACACTAGCAACATAATAACAGAGTTAATAATCAAACCCCTCAGGATCAGTCTTCCTTCTTAAATGCTAAAGATAGCAGTCACAATTGTGATGCATGTTAAAATATACTACTTCTTAACGAGATTAAGCATTAAAAGAGTTTCCAAGACACCGCAGGTTCTATGATATCAACACAGCTTCCCAGTTATATTCAGAGAGCTAGGAATTCCACAATTTCTAGATGACATAACAGACCTTAGTTATAGTCACCTTAAGTTTTGAAAAGTTAAGCTTAGGAGGAAAAAGTTGAGAGGGCTTAGTAAACATTTCTGCTCTGCAAGCTTCAGAGCATAATGGCAAATGTATTTCTCTTGTTCACTGCACCCTAACTTTGTAAATTTGCTCCTCCAGCCTCATAAAATGATTTAACCTCCCTGGCAAAAACCGGTAGCCAATAACTGCAGTTAGACAGTCCTGCTGCAATTTATGAAAAGACAGTAAATATAATTTGTCTTAACATAGAACTCTCTAATGAAATTTCTCTGTTGGAATTGGAATGCACCCCAAAATGTCAGGAATATTTCACACAATTAGATTTGGAACTCCAACTGTTCTCCATCCATTTCCAAAAAGTCCCAAACTGAACACTTTAGCACAGGATGGATTCTCTTCCCTGAGCCTTGAAGCAAAACTTGAAAAATACAAATTGGCATACAACTTCTACTGAACCAAAATTACTTCCCAGCTGGGCTTTAGTCAGACATTAAGGAGGAGGTACAATATTTGAAATATGTAATCTAAACAGTATGCTCATATTTCTTAAATATTGTGAGTTTCTCTTCACAATGTTGTAGATTTGTAGCAGCTTGCTGGTGAGACAGATGCCAAAATCATATGCTAGGAGGGTAGGGGAACAGACTTGTAGATTTGGGGAATTAACTAATCCCTTACCTGCTGCCATAATTTCTCAGTATTTCTAGGGTGAGTTCAGGCAAGTTCACAATGATGCACAAAAAGGATAATTCAAAACCTCTACCATGCTTAAACAAGTAAACCAAAGCTCTGACTTTAATCTATCATCCTCCACCACTTTACCCAGAACCTTCCTAGTCTTTCGTTTCTTCAGTCAACACACAAGTTCATCACACTGAGCTTTTTAGTAAACATGACTTAGCAGAGCTGATGAAAAGGATTCACCTGAAATTTCTAAAAGACTATGTTGCTTATTTGGGATAGTTGTGTGGTTTTTTTTTTTTTTTTTAAAGATTTTATTTATTCATTTATTTGAGAGAGTGAGAGAGAGAGAGAGCACATGAGAGGGGGGAAGGTCAGAGGGAGAAGCAGACTCCCTGCCGAGCAGGGAGCCCGATGCGGGACTCGATCCCGGGACTCCAGGATCATGACCTGAGCCGAAGGCAGTCGCTTAACCAACTGAGCCACCCAGGCGCCCTAGTTGTGTGGTTTTAATGTTAGTTACCAAGTATTAGTTATCTCCTTTGTGCCCAGAAGAGCAGGGTGAGATCACAAGATATCCCTGCTGTCCTTTTGGAGCTTATAATCTTTTTTTTTTTTTTTTTTTTTTTTTTTTTTTTTTTTTTTTTTTTTT